>NW_013657649.1:304040-316044 GCF_000142905.1 Thecamonas trahens ATCC 50062
CCACCCACCCACCCACCCACCCCGCTCCTACCCAAACTCACCCCCACCCCCCACCCCCGCTCCCCAAGGCCAACCCGCCACCGCGCTCGGTGTCCATGACCTTTGGCGAGGTAAAGGTGCCAGACACCTCCCGCCCCCGCGTCCCGCAGCGGTCAAGCACCTCAGGCTCGCTCCTTACCCGCCTGTTTGCCAAGGCCAAGTCAACCTTCCACTCGCCGCCGGCAGGTGACGTCGGCTCGGACGACGAGCCGGCATCGCTCACATCGGCCTCGCCGCCTCTTGCTGCCTCGGCCTTGGCCTCGGCCTCGGTTCCAGTGCTGGAGTCAGACTCGCTGGCGGTCCTCCCCAGCGCACCGCCGCTTGCCGGGCGGAGCAAGGCACGCGAGTCCAAGTTTAGCGGGCTCGACGAGGCCGATCAGGTGGCGGACGAGTTTCTGCGGACGACGTGCTGGTCGGGCATTCCGCCGTCGGCCCGCCCGCTCTGCTGGCGCATGCTCCTGGGCGTGGCGCCGCTCAAGGCCTCGCGCCGCGCCGGCGTCCTCGCCCGCAAGCACGCCGAGTACGCGGCGATGGCGAGCGGGATGGCGAGCGAGGCCGACGAGTTGGCGTCCAAGTATGAGCGCGGCTTGCTGAACCAGATCCACATTGACGTCCTTCGCATGGCGCCGTTCATGCCGCTGCTTGTCGCGCCGCAGGTCCAGGCCGCGCTCCAGCGGCTGCTCTTTCTCTGGTCGCTCCGCCACCCTGGCTCTGGCTATGTGCAGGGCATCAACGACCTCGCCCTCCCATTCTTCATTGTCTTTCTCCGCGGCGCCCTCTTGCCCGAGGCCTTTGACGCCCTTGGTGCGTGGTTGCCGACCCGGGTCGAAGCCGGTGACTTTACCGCCGCCGCCGCCCTCGCCGACCTCCCGCCTGTGCTCGCCGCACAGGGCGAGCCCGCCCTCGACGCGACTGACGCGCAGGGCGAGGCTTCGGAGCACGACACGCTGATGTTTGCAGTGGCGGCAGCGTCGCCCGAGGCGCAAGCTTTCGCGGCGCTCCTTCCTGACGACGCCTCGCTCCTGAGCGCCGAGGCCGACACTTACTGGTGCCTCACTGCACTCCTCGATTCAATCCATGACAACTACATCCAGAACCAGCCGGGCATTCAGCGGATGCTCAAGCAGCTCGAGCTCCTGGTTGGGCTGATGGCGCCGGACCTGGCAAGTCTCCTCGCCGAGTACTCGATCGAGTACATCCAGTTTGCCTTCCGCTGGATGAACTGCCTGCTTATGCGCGAGCTCTCGGCCCACCTTGTGGCGCGGCTCTTCGACACCTACCTCGCCGAGGGCGCCTTTGCCAAGTTCCATGTCTTTGTCTGCGCCGCGCTCCTCGTCTCGTTTAAGGCCGACTTGATGGCGCTCGCCACGCTTCTCCGCGAGCAGCCCGGCGCCGATCCGGACGGCGCCCACCACGACGTCTTCCAGGCCCTGCTCTCGTTCTTGCAAGACTTGCCCACCGCAAA
This sequence comes from Thecamonas trahens ATCC 50062, assembly GCF_000142905.1. NCBI lineage: Eukaryota > Apusomonadida > Apusomonadidae > Thecamonas > Thecamonas trahens. The sequence continues at coordinate 305,545 of NW_013657649.1, forward strand.
GTGGACCGAGGAGAACGTCGAGGTCCTCCTCGCCGAGGCCTACGTTGCCCGCGAGCTCTACCTCGAAGTTCTCGACCGCGACGTCCGCTAGCGCCGGTACAGCCGCCGAATAAGCTGCTCCGACGTGAGTCCCTCAAACGAGTCCCACCCGCCGAGGTCCGAAATTCGCTGGATGAGGCCCTCGATCATGAGCGCCCGCCCCTTGGCGTCGACGTACGGCGGAAAGGCGGGGAGCCCGGCCTCGAGCCAGATTCTCAAGTAGAAGAGGCACTGCCGGACCCGCTCGCCCTTGGCAGACTCGCGCTCAATGACGTCGAGGTTGCCAAAGAGCGACTCGGCAACCGCAATGACAATGATCTTGATCACCTTATCGTGGTTGGTGGCAGAGCTCGGAATTCTCTCCTTGTACACCTCGATCTGCGCCTGCGACGGCATACGCGACAGACACTGCGTCTCATCCCAGTATCCGACCGCGTACCGAGCAATCTGGAGGACGACAGAGCGCGGGAGTCGGGCAAGGTGCTTAAACCAGGTGAACAGCGAGCCGCCGTCCGCCGTTGTGCCCGCACGCTCGCCGGCCGACGCAGTTGCGACAAGGCCTGCCCCCGCACCCGTGGCACCCGCCGGAGAGCCCGAGCCGCTCCGCTGGCGCAACAGCGAGCTGTCACTGCCCACGGCGGGCGGCGGAGTTGCCGTCGTGCTCGGCGGCTCGTTGCTCGTGTCCATGTCACCCACGTCTGCGTCCGAGTACGGCAGCATGGCAGCCAGCCCCTCGCCCGACATCATGGAGAGCCCGGTTGCCGACGTCGAGAGATTGAGCAGCGATCCGTCGGAGGAGTGCGCGCCGCCGCCCGAGTACGCCCCGCCCCCGTCCGAGTGCGCACCCTGGCCCTCGTCGCGCGACAAGAGCTGCAGCGCAAGGTGGTACCGGTGAGGGGCAAAGACTTGCGGAACAAGGACCGGTCGATAGACCCGCCGCCGCGGCCCGCGGGCCTTGGACGGCGAGCCGTGGGCCCGGCTCCGGGTCGGCGACGGCGACGGTCGCGGCGACGCTGTCGGCGTCGTCCGCGTCTTGCGCGGTGTGCCAGCTCCCGGCTCGTCACCGCTCAGGCCGCCCGAGCTCGTGCTAGCGCTCACCAGATCGACCGGCGCCAAGGCGTGCAACTGCTGGTCGGCCACGCGGAGCAGGGTGACGTACAACTCTGCCACGTCGCCGGAGCGGTCGGTGAGGATGAACGACGAGTTTCCGCCGGCCGCAACAGCAAGAATCCGCTGGCCACGGATGGGTCCGGCAAGCTCGGCAGGCTCGAGCTGGACCTGGCCCTCGACTGAGCCGCCGGCAAACCCGAGCTGGCCAAACGAGGCATTGCCAAAGGCGTAGACAACAGGTAGCGGGTGCGGCCCAGCTGACCGCGGATAGCCGAGCACAAGCGAGTGCGCCGAGCCGGCAGCAACCTGGGTCACAAACACATGGTCGAGCGACCGGACCCGCCGCGGGGTAAACGTCGCCGACGCCCACGGCAGGCCGAGCTGCCCGGCATTCCCGCCGCCAAACGCGTAGACGTGGCCGCTAGCGGTGGCCACAAGCGTGTGGCCCGACTCGAGTGACGCGCCGGCCGCCACGCTCGCCACCGGCTCTGGCACCGCGCTAAGGAGCGTGAACGAGTTGCGCTGGACGTGGGTCGGCCCAAGGCCAAGCTCGCCGTGCACATTCGAGCCGGCCACAAACAGCCGGCCGTCGGCAGCGACTGCCAGCGAATGGTACTTGGACGCTACCAGCCGGTAGACGCCCACCGAGATGAGCGGGCCAGTCCGCACCAGCTTTGGCTCGAGCAGCGTCTTCTCGTTGCCGTGCCCGAGCTTGCCGTGCTTGCCCGAGCCAAAGGTGTAGAGGTCACCAGTCACCGATGCCACCATCGAGTGGTACGGGCCGGCCGAGATGGCAACGACGTGCACGTCGTCCAGCAGGCCACACACCCGCCGCGGCGTCGGCTCGCTCTCCTCGCTCCCGTGCCCGAGCTTCCCGTACCGCCCATCCCCGAAAGAGTACACCGCGCCCGAAGCTGTTAGCAGCAACGTGTGCGCCGTTCCTGTCGCCACCTGCACCACTTGCTCGTCTGTAGGCAGCGCCAGCCGGATCGGCGTCGTCACGTACGGCGACGACTCTACGCCCGGCCCGTCCGACCGCAGCGACATCAGCGTCCGGGTCAGCCCATAGCCTTCACTCTCACCGTCGGCACCGCATCCGAGCTCACCGAGCCGGCTCGCCGCCGAAGAGCCCATGCCATACACCACCAGCGGCGGAAGCGCCGCCAGCCGTCGCATGTGGTGCGCCGCCAGCTCGTCCTCGGACGGCCCGGGCGCCGCGCACTCGCTAGCCTCCTCCCCCGCCGTTGGCGCAGCCTCGGCAGGCACCACCCCGCACTCACCGTCATCATCGCCGTCCCTGCCCTTGCTTCGGCCACCGTGTTGGGCGCCAACACCGTCGTCGCCCGGAGCCTTTTCGCCCTCCGGCGCGTCCCTGCCCTCGCCGGCCGCGCCGTCGACAGCAGGCAGTAGCTGGGCAGCCGTGGATTCGGGCCAGGGGAAGCCAGGGACGTCCACCTCTGTATTCGGTAGCAATGCAGTCTCCGGGTGTGCCAGGGCGGTAACGACCGTGTGGGCAGGACCAGCCGCCACGCCCGTCAGTGGTGCCGAGGCCAGGAGGACAACAGGGGTAGGAGTGGCCAAGCCCGTCAGCGCCTCGTTGCCACACCCAAGCTGACCACACCGTCCGTCTCCAAACGCATACAGCGTCGTCATCTCCACCCTCCCCACGAACCGACCGGTATCGGTCCGAGTCGGGTGTTCCGTCACTTGGCTGCCTTTGACCGAGGGGGGGGTGGGAGGTGGGGAGGGGCGGGGGGAAGGCGGAGCGGGACGGAGGCGGTGATCGAGTGTGGCTTGCTGGTCTGCGGGTGCTGATCGCGATCACGACCTTTTTTCAGCAGCTCCTTGCCTGCCTCTTGCCTGCCTCTTTCCAGACCCTCGCCCGACCTACGACAAGTGGACAAGGTGTGGAGGTATGGTTGCATGCTGATGGCTTTCATGGGCTCCGGTAGCGCGGAGGCTAGGCCAGCAGCAGGAGGCCGAGAGTTCGAGCCAGACTCGCGCCAGACATGCGCCAGACTCGCGCCAAACTCGCGCCCTAAGCGATTGTGATGGCGCAGCTCGGAGGACCGGGCACCGGCACCGGGCACCGGCACCGGGCACGGGCACGGCGGCCAGCGGTCACGGACACCACGGACAGTCACTTGACGCCAAAGGCCTAGCCAGCCAAGCAAGGACTCCGTAGAGCTCGTGGTTGTGGAGAGCCAAGCCGTTGTGGTTGCAGTGTGGCTGTGGGCTGGGCAGGAGCGGCATGGACTCGCGGGTTCGGTGCAAGGTCGACCATGCCAAGGAGGTCATCGTGACCAACTTTCGCAAGCGGCGGTGGGTCATTGTGGATGACGATGGTACGGGCGGATGGAGAGATGCGGGAGGGAGGGAGAGGGGGGAGCGACGCATACTCACGTGGTTGTGATCGGCGCTTGGATGTATCGATTCTGTGGTAATGATCTGGATGCTGGCCAACTCGTTGCTCCCCCCTGCTGGCTCTCTCGCTTGCTTGCCACGATCGCACGGTTGCTGCCTGCAGACGACACATGGCACTTTTACTGGGGCACGGGATCAGCGGCGCGCAACACGTTCAATCCCGAGATCGGGTTCCGGCTGGCCGACAATCAATTCATCAACCACTTTCCAAACCACTTTGAGCTGACCAAGAAGGACCTGATGGTGAAGAACATCAAACGGTACCGGAAGGAGCTGGCCAAGGAGGGCCGCATGGCCGAGTACGAGGCAAGCGACTTTCTGCCGACGACCTACACGCTCCCGGCCGACTACCACCTGTTCATCGAAGAGTACAAGCGCCGGCCGGCAACGTCATGGATTGTCAAGCCGGCCGGTGGCTCGCTTGGCTCGGGCATTTTTATCATGAAAAAGCTCTCGCAGCTGCGCAAGTGGAAGGCGCAAAAGCAGGCGGCCGGCTCGTCGGTCAAATGGGTTGTCTCGCAGTACATTGACAACCCGCTGCTCATCGGCGGGCGCAAGTTTGACCTCCGCATCTACTTTCTGGTGCTCTCGTACCGCCCGCTGAGGGTGTACATGCACTCGATGGGCTTTGCTCGGTTCTGCACCGCCAAGTACGACACCGAGGTTCTCGATCCCGAGGACCTAATGCAACACCTGACCAATGTCGCCATCCAAAAGCACGGTGACGAGTACAACTCGGCCCACGGCGGCAAGTTCTCGCTGCAGAATCTTCGCCTCTTTGTTGAAGGCACCCACGGGCGCGCTGCCGCCCGCAAGCTCTTTGCCGACATCAAGGCCATTGCCTTTCACGCCTTTTCCGCCGTCAAAAACGTCATCAACTCGGACCGCCACTGCTTCGAGTGCTACGGCTACGACGTGCTCGTCGACGACACCCTCAAGCCGTGGCTCGTCGAGGTCAACGCCTCGCCGTCGATGTCGGCCACAACCCAGACCGACCGGACCGTCAAGCACACCGTCATCAACGACGTCATCAACATGGTCCTCCCCGCAGGCTTTCCCGACCTTGCCGCTTGCAAGCTTGGCGTCGGCTCCAACCTCGACGCGCCCATGGGTGGTTTTGAGCTCGTTGTTGATGAGCTCAAGGACGCCGCCCGCCCGGGCAGTGCCTCGCCGCGCCCGCCGCCCTCGTCCGCCGCCGCTAGCACCCGTGTCCGTCGCGCCCGCGCTCGCTCGCGAACTCGCGGATCCACAGCCGGCCGCCCTAGTAGCGCAGCCGGCACTCGGACGCCGCGGTCGCGCCCGGCCTCGCGGACCTCGTCGTCCCGCCCGGCCTCTCGCCGGCGGTGACATCCACGCCACGCGCCGCAACGACTCGGGTACTACTCGTACTGCATCTCAAACTCCATAACGTCCTTCTTGGTGACAACGCCAACAAGCTCGCCACGGGTCACCACCCACATGTGGGAGATGACAGCCATCTTGAACAAAAAGTCGACCCGCTCCAACGGCGTCTGTGGCACAATCTGGAACGGCGCCTCGTCGACAGCGAGCACGTCAGCTAGATCGCCGGCAAGAGTGAGGCCCTCCAGGTACCGGAACAGCTCCGGGGAGAGGTGCGGAATGAGCCGAGCGAGATAGCTCGACATGGCCGGTGACGACAGCGCCGGAGGCCCGGTGCGTGACCAGACCTGCAGCTTGGCGAGGAGCGCGGCTCGGAGCGGCGAGACGGGTTCGGTGGTGGTAATCGACGCGACCGAGAGCAGGAGCGGTGAGGTCGCGTTCACCTGTGGCGAATTGACCTCGATCCACGACTCACGCCGCGCCACGTACGCCATGATCCGCGCCTCGAGCTCGAGCTCCAGCGAGGTCCTGGTCACCGTTCCGAGAAACGTTTTGTTGGAGGCCGAGTCGACCAGCGGGTACGAGGTGTAGTCGTTGTCGTACAGCGAGTTGAGCACGTCGAGGTACGAAGCGTCGACGGTGAGGTAGATGAGGTCGGTGCGCATAATGGTCGAGGCTCGGACGGCGTAAGCGTCCTCGTCAACTTGCGACGGCATGCAAGGGATGCCTTTCATGGTGTGCATGACGTCGTAGATCGAGACCGTGAACAGGTTTCCGACCGTGTACGCGAGCGTGACCGCGAGAAAGACAGGAACCAGGTGGTGGGTCTGGCCGGTGAGCTCGATGGCGATAATGGCGGTCGAAATCGACCGCGTCACTCCGCACGTCAGCGCGCCGGCGCCGACAATGGCGTAGCCGGCGGGGTGCAGGTCGAGCCGCGGCCAGGCCTGCGCCATGATCTCGCCGACCAGCCGGCCAAGGGCGGCGCCCATGGCAAAGACCGGGGTAAACGTTCCGCTCGGAATCGGGAGCACGATAGCGACAACCGTGAGAAAAACTTGACCGGGACAAAGACCGCGAGGTCCAGCAGCGACGATGCGAGCTTGTTGTCACTGCTCGCGTGGTCCGACGCCGGCGAGACAAGCTGATTGATGGTCACCTGCTCGGTCCCGACAAAATACTGGTTGATCGGGTACGAAATGACGGCAGTGAGGAGGGCAACGCCGACCACAAGCCGGTACGGGTGGGCAGCGAGAGCCGGCGTCGTCGCCCGCAGCCGCACCAGCTTGCCGGCGACATACACAAAAAGGGCGCCGATGACCCCAGCCACTATGCCGATGAGGGTAAAGCCGACAAACTCAATCCACGAGTACGGAATCGGCTTGGCCTCGGTGCTAAACAAGTTGAGGTTGGGGTAGACGTCGAGGACCGGAATGTTGCCGAGGCTCCACACAAAGAACACGCCTGTGACCGACGAGATGAACGCCCACGGCAAGAGGCTCACCCGGTAGTAGTCCGAAGTCACTTCGACCGAGAACAGCACACCGCCGATCGGCGCCCCAAACGTGGCTGTCACCCCTACCGCAATCGCCGCCGAGTACAGCTGCAGTCGCATGCCCGCGTCCGAGTGGAGTGCTGAGCCAAACGGCCGCATCTTCATGAGCGCCGCCGCCATGCCTGCTGCAAGGTGAACAAACGGGCCTTCGCGCCCCACCGAGAGTCCCGCGGCGTGGCCGGCGATGACGCCCACAAACTTGGCCAGCAGCGTCCGCGGCGCCAGCAGATCGATGTGGATAATGCCCGAGAGCAGCGACTTCATCTCGGGAATTCCCGAGCCCGACGCCGCCGGCGCCAGCCACGCCACCGACCACGCCGCAGCCATCGCCGCCGGAATGGGAAGCAAGATCCAGACCAGATACTCCCACAGATCCTCGCCCGGCAGCCGATACACCTTGTCGCGGGCCGAGAGCAGACCAAAGATAGCGGCGTTGACGGCAAAGCCCGCCAGCGAGGCCACGATGCCGAGAAGGAGAAGAAATACCGCAAGCAGAATAGACCGCTTCGGTCGCCGCATTCGGCGCCCACAGCATGCCACCTTGCGGCTCCTCGGCGTGGCATCAGGCATCTGATCGGCAGCAGCCAAGCCCGCCCGCCTCACACCACGCCCCGCACGAGCCATGCCCAGCGACGAGTAGTAATCGACAATGTCATACTGGGCAGAGATGGTCCGTGACGCCCGATCAATCCGTGCTGAGGCAGCCGCCTTTGCCCGCCGCTCGGCCTGCTCGTGTTCGCTGGCATGTCCCTGATTCAGCTTCTGCTGGACAGGGGCGCCATGGCCTCTGTCCTGCGGCAGTCGCTGCAGCCGCTGCGCCGGCAGCCCGTCTCCGCCCGGCGGCGAGTACGACGAGTGCTCGGTCGACGAGTCGAACAGCTCGCTCAATAGCGGCGGGCTCGTCCCCGCCATGGCTCGAGGTGTCGAGATGAGAGGGGAGGTGTGCGGTGGGGGCGGGAGGGGGGGGGGGGGGGGGGGTTGTGAAGGCAGAAAGCAGATCACAGATCACATCACATGTGCCCCAGCTCGTGGAAAAGGGCCAGCGGATCGTGCGAGGTGGTGAGTGAGAGGTACTCGGCCCAATAGTCAAAGACGATGGGGCAGCGGAAGGGAGCGATGGGAGTGATGGAGCGCGAGGCGACGAAGGAGGCCTGAGTGAGGAGCTTGTGAACGATCTCGGTTGCTTGCTGGTGCTTGAACGGATCGAGCCGCTTCTGAATGGTGTTGAGCCACTTGCGGACGTCGCGAAAGAGCGACGAGTCGGGCGGCATGACAGCAGGGTCGATGAGCCTGTCGACCACGGCAAGGATGCGGAGGTGGACCGAGTCGGATGAGGTGTCGCGCCAGGCCTTGCGCAGCGTGTTGAATGTCTCCTTGGCGGCCTCGCGATTAAGCCTGCACGAGTGGAACAGCCGCTCCATGTCATAGACGTTGAGGCCTGAGAGGAGCGAGCGGACAACCTTGTGGAGGACCGGGGTGAGGATGATCCATGGCGACTCGGGCTCGGCTAGGAGCTCCTGTAGGATGACGTCGCGGGCCTCGTGGAGCTTGCGCGAGAGCACCATCTTGATGTGCTCGGTGTGCGAAAACGGTGCGAGGCCCGTAAAGTGGGCGAGGCCTTCGACGAGCTCGGCTGCCTCGTCGAGTGAGAACGGATACAGCTTGTAGACTGCGTTCTGGGTAAAGACCGCGAGATAAAAGGTCGACGGCAGCTTGAGCACGCCGGTGGTGTACTTTGTCACGGCGGTGTAGTTCAGCCGGAGCGGGACGAGGAGCTCGACGCGCCGCCGGTCGTTTGGCGAGTACACCGTCGGCGTCCAGGCCAGCTCGCTCCGGGTCAGCAGGAGCGTGCCGGCCGAGGTGGAGCAGTACACGTGCTCGATCGAGTCAAACGACTCGCTCGTGCCCGGGAGATGGACCCGCAGCACGTCCGGATCGTACTGCACCTCAATGCCGGCGACCGAGCCGACCACCGTGGTCGACCACAGCGAGTCAGAGACGGGCTCGGTGGAAGTGCCTGGCAGCGATGCCGTGCCGCCCGAGCCCAAGCTGCCCAGCGCCGTCGGCGAGATGGCGCGCTCGATGTCGCCGGCCGAGATGAAAGACTCGAGGAGCGAGGCGTGCGACGAAAGGTCTGGCTGCCTGTTGGTCTCATGGTGGGCGGTGAGCGCCTGGACGGCCGACGAAAAGCCTGAAGCCGTGCCGAGAATGTCGGAGGGAAGAGCGGCGAGCTCGTGCGGATGCAGCGACGACGAACGCGGTCGGCCGCGCGGTGAGGTCGGGGCCGGAAATGCCTGGCGCGACGCCGGCGGTGCGGCAAGAGCCGGCGCCGGTGTCGTGGAGGCTGCAGCCGGCGCGAGGCCTGCATTGACCGGCATGGGTGGCAGCGCGACGACGCCCGGATCAACCGACGGCGAGATCTTGTTCGAGTGCGGCGAGAGCGGAAAGGCGATCCGGTCCCGGCTGCCGGGCTCGGGGCCAAAGCCAAGTGAGCCGCGCTTGGGCGAGAACAGCGAGGTGTTGGCAACGGAGCCCCCGCCTCCGCCGGCGTCGCCGGCGCCACCGCTGCCGACGCCCAACCCGGCACAGCGCTCGAGGTTGGACTCGGTCTTGGCGAGGACCTGGGTAAAGACCTCCTTGAGCAGAGTGATCGAGTCAAGGAGGCCGCCGCCAGCGTGCCCGAGAAGCGGCGCGAGCGAGAGGATGCGGTCGGTCGAAGTGAGGAGCGAGCGGATGAGAAAGGGTGACGGCGGGTAAAGGCGGATGGCGTTCTTGATCGTTGTCACCAACCAGCGGATCTTGGACGCAAGCTCGGCAGTGTGGTCGCCGGCGGCTTGCTCGTCGACTGCTGGTGAGGCTGAACGGGAGTGGAGGATGGCGTGAGAGGCAAAGCAGCCTTTGAAGAGGACAAAGATCATACCAAGTGACTGTGAGTATGCGTCGGACCGCGAGGGAACATGGGCGAGCCGGCCCACAAACCACTTGGACATGTGCGATGACGGCTTGGTGTACGGGACGCCAAAGAGGCCTTCCTGGCGGTGCGGAAAGGTCTCGGGTGCAATGTCGGCAAGCGCGTTCGGCGACGACGAAATTACCGCAAGCACAGCCGAGAGCGGCAGCTTGTCCAGCAACGAGCCGATGGCTGCGCTTCCGCTGGTCACATCGTAGAGGCGAACAAAGACGGCGGCGACAAAGAGCGCCGAGGTCGAGGTGGCCAGGTCCTCAGAGTTTGGCATGGGCGGAAAGACATCGCGCAGGTCGCCATTCGAACTTCCACCAAAGATCGAGCTCACGCCGCCGAGGGCCAGCGACGACGACGATTCTTTGTGGAAGAACGGGCCAGGCGCAAGCGAGTCGGGCGACCAGCCGGTCTCAGAGACCTGGCGCAGTAGCGGCGACAGCTCGCCTGTGAGAGATTCGAGGCTTTTGTTGAGCGAGCGCCGAACAAGCGACTCGATCTCGATGGCCCATTCGGCCATCTGCGAGACAAGGACCCGCGACGGCGACCGCTGCAGCGCCGAAGCAAGTGACAGATGCGACGACCGCGAGAACGAGGGTGAGATCTTGGCCAGCCGCTCCTGGGCCGAGTCGACGGACAGACTCGCCGACGTCGTCAATGAAGATGATGATGATGATGATGACGACGTCGGCTGATCCGGTGAGCTTGACGACGTTGTCGACGACAGCGACGGCGCCGACCGTGCCGCCCGCCATCTCTGCCGCACACTCCCCACCTGCGGCTGGGGAGACGGTGGTGAGGGCGGCACAGCTTCTGAGTCTTTGCTAGACATCTGCGGTGGTGATGACGACAATGATGCCGATGCCGATGTCGATGATGATGCCAAGACCAGCGACGACGAGTGCGGCAGAGGACCAGTCGCAGGAGCGGCTATGGTTGCGGTTGCGGCTGCCGGTGAAGGAGAAGACGACGACGACGACGACGACGACGAGCATGTGTGTGCCAGGCCACGGGCTCGCCGAGCGGTCGAGCCCGAGCCGGGAGTGGCCATAGGTGGAAAGGGGGTAGAGGA
>NW_013657649.1:316292-328935 GCF_000142905.1 Thecamonas trahens ATCC 50062
TACGGCCGTCCCACTGCTCGCCCCCCCCCCCCCCCCCTCCATGCACACCATGCTTATCATGCACGGAGGTTTGTGGGCGTGTGCACCATGGTAGTCCGCTGCTAGTTGCTGTTCCCCAAGACGGCTGCGCATGCTGTTCTCAAACGGGTCGGTGGTACCTTGCAAATGGCTCGGGGCCAATGACTCACTTTTCTTGCGCCACCTACTTCATCCTCGCTCCACACTCACCCGCCATCATCGCAACTCGACAGGACGTACACACACGTCAAGCGGCCGTCGCAGCTCCCGGGTGACTCCAACTACTACCTCTCGCGCGATCATCACTACCCGATGTGGGAGGCGTTCCCCAACGGCGGCGCGTGGAACATCAAGCTCGACAAGCGCGGCGATGTGATGGACCGCATGTGGGAGGAGCTCTTTCTGGCGACCATCGGCGAGGCGTTTGGCGAGCCCGACGTGGTCGCCATTGTGCTCGCCATCCGCTCGCAGCGCAACTTTCTCTCGGTGTGGAACGCCGACAACATGAACCATGCGGTGCGGTTCCAGATCTCTGAGACGCTTCGTGCCCTCTTCTCCATCCGCGGTGTGACCGACTCGCTCGAGTACAAGTCGCACGCCACGTCGATGAAGGACGGCTCGACCTTCCGCAACGCCATGACCTACCAGTCGGTCGTCACCCAGGAGCCGGCTGCGAAGAAGAACCCGACCGAGGCCGCCAAGGCCGCAGGCACCAAGCCACCGCCCAACTCGCCGGCAAAGGTCGCAAAGGGCAGCGCCAAGGCTTAGCCTCGGCAAAAAGTAGTAACACCGCTCCGCCTCTTTGTCCCGTCGCCTTTATGCCCCCCCTTGTCCTCGGCTAGAACAGAACCCCGGCCTCGGCCTGTGCGCACTGGCTCCGGTATCTCGTCGCCTCGGCCGAGGCCAGGACTGAGAGCTGGGCCTCCTCGCCGCGGGTGATCGTGAGCGGCTCACGAGCGCGCGCCGCCTCCAGGTGTGCCCGGAGCTGGGCAACTCGTGCGTCACGCGCTTTGAGCATGTCGAGCGCCGCAGAGGTGAGCCGGCGGTAGTGGGCCTCGACCCGCGCGACCTGCGACGCTGGGACCAGCGTCTGGGCCACATCCCCGTACGCAAGCGTGTTCTCCAGCTCACGTTGGGTTTCCTGCAGCTCGGCAAGGCGCGCTTGCAGCCGGTGGGTGACCTTGGCAATCTGGTTGCGGAGGCTCGCGATCTCGGGCACGTCGTCGAGCGCAGGGCTGGCCCCGTCGCCACCGGCAGTCACCGCCCGCGACACCGTCGAGCGCAGAACCCGATCCGGCCCGTAACGAGCGTAGAGCACTGGATCAACAACCAGAAACTCGGCGTCGGCTGCTGCCGCGTACTGCTTGTGGGCTAGATCGCGGGTGACGCGGCTGAGCACTGCCCATAGCCGCTGGGTGCCGACAACGTCGTGCTCGTTAAACGAAGCCATGAACCGCAGGGCGCGCAGCGCTGTGGAGTAGTGTGGCGTATTGAGCACACCCTCCTCGAGCAAATCATAGTGGGTGGTAATCGAGTCGAGCACCCGCGACCGTGCGCTGGTCAGCTTTCGGCGGATCCGCGACCGCGCGCTGCGCTCGCTCCCGTCGGCGCGCGACCGCCGCGACCTGCTCCGTGCTCGGCTGGGCTCTCGCCCACCACCGTCGACATTGACCACGATAAGTGCCTCTTCCGACGACGATAGTGGGTCCGAGTCGGACGAATCAAACTCGCCGCGCTCAAGCGCGTCGAGATCAATGCCAGCGAGCAAGTTGTTGAGCGCGCGCAAGTCGCGGCGCGCCTTGGTGCCGAGCACCAGCGGCGGCGCAGCCGGTCTGGCTGCAGTGGCCGACATGGTCTGTGGAGGCCGCGGCGGCATGGCCGCTGAGGGAGGTTGCGGCGCGGGCGCCCGTGGCGCCCGAGGCGGCGGCGGCTGGTACGGCCGCAACGTCGGTAGCTCCGGCTGGTAGACAGGAGCCGGTAGCGCCCGCTTCGACGAGCTCTTCCTGAGCGACTTGCGCGAGCTGGATCGAGCCATGCCGTCACCGCCGGTAGGCGTGCCGCCAGGATCCATCTGGGAGATGAGCGCCATGAGGTCGGCGGCGCTGGAAACACCAGCGAGATTCCGCTCGGCCCGCGGATCGTCCGATCCGGTGGCAGAGCCGGAGCCGGCCTCGTCAATGCCTTGCAGCAGGGCAAGGACATCGTTTTGAAGCAACTTGGTCTCAGACCGCCGCAGCTTGGCTGGCGGCGCCGAGCCGGGCTCCGCTCGCATCCGCTCGCGTACGCTGGAGCCTGTCGATGACGCCTCGCCGTCCGAGGGCCGGCCGAGATTCTGCAGCAACGACGAGAGCAGCTGGTCATTCTGGCTCTCGGCCCGCGACGGAGCTGCAGTCGCCGGTTGGCCCTCGCTCCCGCGTTTTGACCGTGAGCGACGGAGCTTGCGCGGCGGCGGGACAGCGAGATGGGCCGGGTCTGGAGGTGGTGCCCTCGCAGCAGCCGATGGCGGCGGGCGCGGTCGGCGCGACTCGCCCGATGTCGAGTACTCATCGGGCGGAATACCGTTGATCAGTGCCTCCAGCTGCGGGTCAATACCAGCCGAGACCGAGTCGTTGCCCTTGGACGAGCCAGTAACAGAGCCTGCTCCACCGAGCAAGGCCAGCAGATCGTCCCGTCCATGTGCACCTCCATCAACGTCCAACTCTGACTCGTCCGACTCGAGCTCAGCCAGCATCCTCGCCAGCTCAGCACCGCCACCATCGCCGCCAGCACTGCCCCTGCTGCGCTTGTCCGGTGGAGCACTGCGGCCCTGGTTCCGCGAGTCTGACTCGGACACCTCCTCATACTCGTACACCTCTTCGTACTCCCACGACTTGGACATGGCGAGTCCAACGCCAAGCACAGCCAACCGAGACGAGACGTCCGCCACAGCCACCAAAGGGAGCGAGGTTGTAGGTAGTGGAGTGGACAGGTGGGTCGATGGGTCGGTGACCGTGCAGGTGGTGGCAGTGGCACTCCGGAGGGGCGCTGGTCGTGGCTGAGGGCGGGGGCAGGGCGGGGGCGAGGGGCTTGATGATGGACATGGACCCGATCGTGCGGGGATGATCGGAGGGGGGGGGGAGAGGTTATGACAGGCCAAGGTGGGAGCTATGTCATCCATACCTCAGGCAGTGTGTGGTGTGGTAGTGGGTGATGGTGGGTGGTGGGTGATGGAGGATGGCCACACAGGCGCAGGCGCACAAGCGGCACCACCGCACTCGGGGCCGACCATGGCCATGCCCGAGCCCTCGTCCGTGGAGGCGCTAGCATCTCTAGTTCTGGCGGTAGAGACCACAGGCGCACCCGACCCTAGTCTCATTGATGCCCTGTTCGAGATGGTACGTCGTGATGTCATGCCTGTGGTAGCCGTAGTGGTGGGGACGGGGGGGGGGGGGGGGGGAGGGGGAGGGGGGAGGGGAGGGGTCGACCTACAGTGGGCGGACAGTGGGCGTGGTGGGGGGAACGGCGACGGAACCATGGCGGACTGGTGGAGAACAGAGCATTGATATCTATGGCAATGTGGTGCAGGGATCAGAACATGGCGATGCGTTCCGGTTGATTCTGCTGCTGTTCCCCTCGCTCTCGCTCTCGTCGCAGCTTGCTGTTCTCGGCAAGTTCGAGCGGCTGGCTGCAACCTCGTTTGCCAACCTCGCCGCGCTGACCGATGACGATCTGGGCCTCATCCCGTTCTTGGTCTCGCTAGCGAGCGGCCAGACAGAGACGGCGGCTACGAGCGATGCTGGTGCTGGCGGGGCCATTGCATCGCTGCTCTCGGCGCTACTGCTGTACGACGTGCGGGTCGCCGACGTCACTGCCCTGCTGCGGGCGCTCAAGCCGACAGCTCGCGGTTTCCGTCCTCCTGGTCGCAACCACGTGCTGGCGACGCTGACAGCGGTCCTTGGAAAGCCGGAGGATCCGCCGGTGTTTTGGGCCTTTGACGGCCGCGACTCGGGCCTGGTCCTCCCGGATCTGGCCGGCTGGCCCACTGCTGGCTACTCGGTTGGACTCTGGCTGCGGGTTGAGGAGTTTTTGGGTGGTTCTCGGGTCTTCTCTTTCCTCTCCGACTCGGGCGCTGGCTTTGAGGCATGCTTTGCAAAGCCTGATGCTGCCGAAATCGCCTCGGGCGCCGTCGACGCCAACGGTTTTGTTCTCGTTGTCCGCTCCATCTCAACAAAGGGCAAGGACAACTACGAAGCCGGTAAGTTTGTGTTCTCGCTGGGCACGTGGTACCATGTTGTCGTCACCCACCTCTCCAAGACCTTCTCGAGATCAGCTGTCAACATTTACGCCAATGGGGAGCTTGTCGACACGCTGGCGGTCAAGTACCCTTCGCTCAAGCACGTGCCCATGACCCAGTGCTCGCTGGCAACCAACGTGGCCGCCATCGGCGCCGGTCGCGCCGCACACTCGCTTCATGGACAGCTCGGCCCGGGCTACCTTTTTGCGCGGGCTCTCACTGCGTCCGAAGTCGCCCTGCTCTACGCGCTTGGCCCGGCCCGCGTCGTCGCCTTTCCGCTTGCCGGCGATGCGTCGTCATCGGGCGCCGCCGCTTCTGCTGCCTGGCCAGCCTCGGGCCTGCCTCCCTCGGGCCTGCTCTTTGCTTTTCACCCGCGCGGCTCTGAGAGCTCCCTCTCCACCACCGTGTACAATCTCGCCCAGCGGCCGGACACGCTGGTTAACCAGGACGCCCACGGCGCCCTGCTCCGCGGCTCGGAGCTGATGTCGGGTACGAGGCTGCGCCACGTCTTCAATGCTGTCGGCGGCCTTAGCCTCCTCCTCCCGCTCTTTGGCCAGCTTGACCTCCCACCGGCTCCGTCGGACGCCTCTGGTGCGCTCGGCCCGCCGCTGACCGAGGTCGACGGCGCCGCCCTCTGGGCCCTCGTCGCCCAGCTTGCCATCCGCGACCGCTCCGCTCAGCTCGCGCTCGCGACGCCGCCGACCATGCGCCTTATTGGCTACCTGCTCACCACCTGCGCTCCGGCCGCGCTGGGCGCCATCCTCCTTCCCACCCTCCCGGGCCTGCTCGACTTTGCCGCCGCCGCCGCGCCGCCGCTGCGCTTCGAGCTCCTCGACAAGCTCCTGTTGCCGGGCACACTCTGGAGCCACGTGCCCGATGATGCCATGCGCGCCCGCAACGCCCTCATCTCCGTCCGAGTCAAGGCCTCGCCGGCCTACTTTCGTGCGGCCTTTGGCGTTGGCTACTTTCTCGATGCCATTGCTGACGCCTACCTCGACGTCCCGGAGCGGGCGCTTGCCCGCCTCGCCACCAGCTCTGGCGCCGCGCCGCCGCTTGCCCGCTCCCCGGATATGCTCCGCGACACTCGTCGTGCCCTGCTCAAGTCAATCAAGAACATGGTGGCCGGCGAACATCTGGACGAGGCCGAGCTCGGCGCCCTGCTCCGCTTCCTCATCACCGTCAACGACCCCGAGGCACTTGTCGAGGTCCTACAGCTTGTGTTGGTCCTTGTCCTCTCCGGCCCCTCGCTCGCCGAGTGGCTGGTCCCGGTCTCGCCGCCGCCACGTGCACTGGTCGCCCTCTTTGCCACCCTCGATCGGCTGCTCTCGGCCGAGGCATCGGTCCGGACCGGCCTTTTTGCGCTCAAGGTGGCGCTAGCGATCTTTGTGGCACTTGCCCGTGCCTCCTCGCCCAAGAAGCTCGCCCGGTTTGTGGCCGCCACTGGGTTCGGCCCGGCTATGCTCGAGCCTGCGCTGCGGACCATGACCTTCTCTCCGCTCGCCTACAACATCCTCATGGCTGCCGTTCTCGGTGATGTCTCGCTCCACCTGCAGGAGACCGCGCTCACGCCCGGCGTTCCAGTTGTCCTCCCGAGCCTCCTCCCGATGGTCCTGGACCTTGTGGCGCGGTCGACGTCAGCACGAATCAAGGAGCAGGCGCTGCAGGACCTGCTGCTGCTCGCGCGGTACTCGGCCGAGACCCGCGCGAGCCTCATCCAAATGGCCGGATGGGAGGCCAAACTAGCAGGCGTGGTCATGGCGTCGGTGCTCAACACGGCTGCGGCGGCTCCCGAGCTCGGCTCTGAGGCTGCAAGCTGTCTTGACGCGAGTGCACTCGCCCGGAACGTGGTATTTGAGCTCGGCGTCAACGTATTTTTCCTCCTCCTTCGCGATGCGCTCGTCGCCAAGGGCGGCGCCCGGGCCGTAGAGCGATCGTACTCGGCCCTGCTCGCCTTTGCCGCCGCCACCTCGTCGGGACTCGCTCCGACCTTTGTTCACTCGCTCCTAACTGCGCTCTTTATCAAGCTCCTCTCCAGTGCCACCCAAGCCACCGAGGCGGTTGCGGCCGTTGCGCCCGGTGCAGGCTCGGCAGCGAGCTCGGGTAGCAATCCGTTTGCTGAGGCCGACCACCATGTCGCGGTCCATCCCGGCGCGAGCGCGCTCGGCGTCGAGCTGAGTGGCAAGGCTTTGGCGTCGCTGCGGGAGAACATGCCCGGCATGGTGGCGCTGGTTGAGGAGCTGGTCTTTGCCTTTCCGTTTGTGCACATGGGGTCAAGCGCCACGCCGCCGCCCACCTACGACGGCTCGACTGGTGCGAGCAGCGCGGTTCCGCCACCTACGTACGGCGGCGGGCCGTCACGCTCGCAGCCAGCGCACCGCGCGAGCGACAGCAGCATTCCGCGTGATGCCCAGGGTCGCTGGATCCTGTACGAGGTGGCATGCGCCGCTGTCGACGCCGCGCTCGCGGTCCTCGTTCCACTTCCGCCCGGAGCTGTGACGACGCCGCCAGTGGCGACGCTCGGCGAGGGCGTGGCCCGCGGGCTGGGCCGGCTACTCGTCGCGGCCATGCAGCAGGTCGACTTTCAGTTTCCGGATGACTCGCGGCTGATGCAGCTGCAGAACGAGCTTCTGACGTCGGCGGTGACGCTCGGCACGCCGGGAGGGAGCGCATCCAAGTCGACTGCGGTCGCACTGCACGACTACTCCAAGGCCGGCGAGCTCCATCGCGTGGTGTACTCGCACCTGCGGTCCAAGCTCGCGGCGCGGTCCAAGGAGGCTCGGCGCAAGACGTCGGCCTACGAACGGCTTTTGCGGCAAGGCTTGGTGCTGATGTGCGGGTGCGGTGAGGCAAGCGCGCTGGCGGCCGGGCGCGTGGCGCCGGCGCCGGCGCTGTCAGGCATGCGCAAGGGCGTGGTGGCTCAGGCGCTGAGCTTTGCGCTGACTCTCCTTGTGGCGCCGGCGACGGCCTTCCAAGCCGAGGAAGCGATTCAGGGCGTGACCCATCAGTTTGCGGTTGGAGTTGCGGCCGTCCACCGCCCGTCACTGGTCTCGCTCGACGTGGACGTGAGGCGGGTAGACTGGCGCGATGCCCAAGTCTCGGCGCAGGTTGCTGCCTTTTGTGCCGCGGTCGGCGAGGCTGTGGACGCCGCAGGCTTTGAGTACGGCGCCGCGGTGGGCGAGACCCGGCATGCGGCCATGCGGACGGTGCAGGCCGAGGCGAGCCAGGCCGAGGCTGTGACGTGGAAGGAAGTCAAGCTTGCGTCGGCGCTGACAAGCGGGTGGCTTGGCGAGGCAAGCGCGCGCGAGGCCCAGCGACGCGCGCTCCACTGCCATGCGCTAGTGTACGATGCACGCGACGCGGCCCGGGTGTGGGCGAGCGTGTTCAAAACTCTGACACTATCGACAGCGTCGTGGGCGGTCCCGCGCTCACTCCGCAAGTTCTCGCTCGACTTGCGCGAGCGCCCCAACCGCGTCCGCATCCGGCTTGTGCTCGACGATCAGGTTCCAGACCACTCGCCAGCGCTCATTTCCAGCCGGACTCATGGCGGGTCGGGTGGAGGCGACAATGGGCCTGGAACGAGCTCGGAGGCCGGAGGCGGTGCCGACGACGCGCCGCCGACGTACGAGGCGCTCGAGGGTCTTGTCATCAACTCGGCGTACGATCCGGCCACCGGTCTCTCGAGCGGGGACAAGGACTCGCGGGTGTTTGGCGACGACGAGGCCGGGCCGGCCGACGACGACGAGGCCGGCCCGTCGGACGGCGTGCCACAGGCGAGCCGATTCACTGAAGACTCGCTCGTCCTTGTCCCTGCGCGAGTCATCACCGGGTTTGTTGAGGTGCCTGGCGAGTTTGAGCTGACCTCGTCGCGGATGTTCTTTCGGACGGCACACCCTGCGGCAGACGAAGCACTGGCGAGTGCCGTGCCCGAGTACTTGCTTGCGTCTGGGAGCCTGCGCGATGAGCTTCTCCGCGACCGGGCGTGGGAGATGGATGCGCTGGCCAAGGTCCACGGGCGGCGGGTGCTGCTCCGGCCGCGCGGACTCGAGCTGTTCTTTGTGGATGGCTCCTCAGTGCTGCTCGGCTTTGACACTGAAGGCGACCGCAAGACTATTATCCGGGCGGTGAGCAACCTCAAGCCACGCAACCTGGTGGAGGTGCACGCAGTAGCGCCTGCGCTGCTGGCCAAGGCGGCCAAGGTGACCGAGGCGTGGGTGGCGCGGGAGATCAGCAACTTTGACTACCTGATGGCGCTCAACACGCTCGCCGGGCGGAGCTACCACGACCTCTCACAGTACCCGGTCTTCCCGTGGGTTCTCGCCGACTACGAGTCTGAGAAGCTATCGCTTGACGACCATGCCGTCTATCGCGACCTGTCCAAGCCGATTGGGGCACTCGACGCGGAGCGGCTGGCGTACTTTGAGGAGCGGTACGCGTCGCTGGAGGAGGCGGATCCGTCGGTGCCAGCCTTTCACTACGGCTCGCACTACTCGTCGCCCGGAGTAGTGCTGTACTACCTCGCGCGGCTCGAGCCGTACACCTCGATGTTTGCGCACTTTAACGGCGGCAAGTTTGACCACGCCGACCGGATGTTCCACTCGATGGCGCGGACGTTCTCGGGCGTGCTGCACTCGACGGCAGACGTGAAGGAGCTCATTCCAGAGTTCTACTACTTGCCGGAGATGTTCGAGAATGTGAACGAGGTTGATTTCGGGGTGCGCCAGGACGGGGTCAGGCTCGACAACGTGATTCTCCCGCCGTGGGCCGAGACGCCGCAAGAGTTTGTTGCCATCCACCGGCGGGCGCTCGAGTCCGAGTACGTCTCTCAGCACTTGCACGAGTGGATCGACCTCATCTTTGGGTGCAAGCAGTGGGGCGAGGCGGCGGTCGAGGCGCGCAACGTTTTCCACTACATGACCTACGAGGGCGTGGTGGATTTGGAGGCGATCGACGACCCGATGCAGCTGGCGGCGGCCGAGGCGCAGATTGCCAACTTTGGGCAGACGCCGTCGCGGCTGTTTGACGGCCCGCATCCGGCGCGCGGGCCACGGACGGTGGGCCCGGGCCGCGAGCTCGTGCCGCGGGTGAATCCGGCCAGGCTCTCGTCGTACCTCGGCGACGGGCCTGTGCGGGTGAGCGCGGTGCCGGTGGCGGCGGCGCTCGGGCTAGTGGTGCGGACGCCGTCCGCGCTTCGCGGGACGACGGCTGTCCAGCAAGCGCTGGTGGTGGTCAACGTGGATCAAGAAGTGGTAGTGGCAGTGGCAGAGCCGCCGTCGAGCGAGCGGGTGGCACCGCAGGTCGTGGTGGCGTCAGAGGCGGCGGTGCCGCTGGGACGGAGCCTTGCGCAGCGGATCGGCGCCGGCGCCGGTGGGCGGCTCGGGCAGTGCGTAGTGGCTGTTGACGCGCACGCGTTTGCCAACACTCGCACGGTGGCGAGTTCTGCGGCGTTCCCCGCGGTGACGCGGGTGCCGCGGTCGTCGCGGAGCAAGCTCGACGGCTGTCCCGAGGTGGTCATTTCGTGCGGGCACTGGGACAACACGCTGACGGTGACGGCGATCAAGGGCGACGGCGGGGCGCGGGTACTGCAGCGGGTGAGCGTGGGCATGGACTCTGTGATCCAGTGTGTGGCAGCGTCACGGAGCGGCGGGCTGGTGGCGACCGGATGCGCGCAGTCGCAGGTGCTAGTGTGGTCGCTGGCACCAGGTGCGCATCCGTCGGGTGCCAAGCGCGGCACAGTGCTTGCGGCGCATCCGCACGCGATGCTGTACGGACATGAGTCGGGAGTTGTGGCGGTGGCGGTGGAGAGCAGCCTCGATGCGGTGGTCTCGGGCGCAAGCGACGGACGGGTGCTGATGCACTCGCTCTCGGACGGCGAGGTGATGCACGAGCTGGTGGGTGCGGGTGGCGGTGCGGTGGCGTTTGTCGGCCTCTCTGCGCTCTCGCACGCAGTGAGCTACCACGCCGAGACTGGTGCCGTCCGAGTCTTTGCCTACAACGGGGAGCTTCTGTGCGAAGAGGAACTCTCGTCGGGAGCGTCGGCCATGCTTCTCTCGTGCGATGGGCGGTACCTGTACCTGGCCAGCGACGAGGGCGAGGTCGAAGTCCGCGCGCTGCCGCTCCTTGATCTCGTGCATGTGTACGATGCGGTGAGCACGGAGATCGTGAGTGTGGTGGAGGACTCGAGCGGCGAGTACGTGTACGCGGTGGCCAGCGACGGGCGGGTGATGGTCGGCGGCGTGGCCGAGTGGCAGTAATGAACTGTAGCGCGCCAGCCTTTACAGGGCTACGACGGGATGGTGGTGGAGACGATGGAAATGGGATTGAGCGGGCGCGACGAGTCGTCGACAGGCACCTTTTCGATGGCGAGGACGACGTCCAGGCCCTTTGTGACGCGGCCAAAGATGGTGTGCTTGCCGTCGAGCCAGGGGGTGGGGACGGTTGTGATAAAGAACTGCGAGGCGTTGGTGTTAGGCCCGGCGTTGGCCATGGAGAGGACACCCGGGGCGTCGTGCTTGAGGGTGGGCACAAACTCGTCGGCAAAGTCTGCGCCCCAGATGGACTCGCCGCCAGTGCCGTCGCCATCGGGGTCGCCGGTCTGGATCATGAACGATTTGATGACGCGATGGAAGACGACGCCGTCGTAGTACCCATCCGCGCAGTGGGTGGTAAAGTTCTTGACGGCCTTGGGAGCGGCGTCCGGGTAGAGCTCGAGGTGGACGTCGCCCATGGTGGTGTGGAGGACGACGGCGGCCGGGCCGGCAGCCGAGCCGGTGGCCTGCCCGGCGGCGCCGACGACGGTGACGAGCTCCTCGCGGGTGGGCTTCTCGTTAAAGACGTCGCGAGCGTCGTCGGCGTCGTCGGTGTCGAGGACAGGCTCGCGCGAGGTGAAGAGGTAGAACCGCGGTTTGCCGTAAGCAGCAGCAAAAAGGGTGGGGTCCTCGTGGGCGTCGTCGTCGTTGCGGACGGTGGCCATGGCGGACGAGCCTGCGCCGATGCGGACAAGCTTGGGCGCGCCCTGGAAGAGGGTGAGGGCGAGGAAGCGCTCGGACGACTCGACCTTGCCCAACAGGCGCTCGACGCGATTCGAGCGGAGGTTGACGACCTTGACGCCGGCGAGAGTCGGGTAGAGGAGGAAGCGCGAGGAGGCATCAAAGACGGCGTTGGAAGGCGGCGGGCCGGGCGGCGGGAGCGAGTCGCCGGCGGCGACGGCGGCGGCGAGGGCGGCGGCGGCGGCGGCGGCCTCGT
This sequence comes from Thecamonas trahens ATCC 50062, assembly GCF_000142905.1. NCBI lineage: Eukaryota > Apusomonadida > Apusomonadidae > Thecamonas > Thecamonas trahens. The sequence continues at coordinate 327,826 of NW_013657649.1, forward strand.
TGTCGAGTGCCTTTTCGAGGGCAAAGCGACGGCCAAAGTCGATGTTGTCGAGGACGTAAGGCGAGGCCGGAGTCTGCTGGGCGCGGGCGACGACGGCGAGTGACTCGTCGTACTCACGGTAGAGCTTGCCGGAGAGGAAGCGGAAGACGCGGACGTGGCGGTCCGAGGCCATGATGGCGAAGAGCTTGCCGTTGGGCGAGACGGCGAGCGAGGTGGCGACCGCGCCGGCGTCAGCGAGGGCGTAGAGAGCGGTGTCGCTCTTGAGTTCGTAGTCGAGGTAGTCGGGGGTGGCGCCATCGACGGGCGACCAGGTCTCGATGCCGCCGGCCATGTCGACCGAGACGACGGCGTCAAAGGCGGCGTTGTAGGCGAGGGCGGTGATGGGCGCGGTGTGCGGGAGGCGAAGGCGGTGGAGCGAGGCGAGCGGATCGGGCGCAGCCGGATCCAGAAGCCACACGCCAGGCTCTGCGGCATTGACATCGGCGAGGGCCAGGACGGGCGAGCCTGCGAGGAGCGGCGAGACAAAGGCGGCGGTGAGGACGACAAAAGGGAGCTTGACGATGGCGATCATGTCAAAGTTGACAATGTCAAAGAGCTTGACGACATGGCCATGAGCATGCTCAGCCGACTCGCCCACCACCACCAGCCGCCTCCCGCAGACAGAGACGGCCAGAGCCCGGAGCGATGCCGAGAGAGCCTTGTACTGCTTGACAAACTCGATGCCTGCAGGCGTCTTGTACCAGAACTTGACCACGCCATCCTGGGAGGCAGTGATGAGGTAGTCGGTGTGGGAGACGGCGAGTGCTGCCACAGGCGTCCGATGCATGTACGACCGCTCGTACATGGTGGCCTTGGGCAGTCGGGCCAGGGCCTCACTCCCTGGCGCCGACGAGGAGGTGGTGGTGGTGGAGGTGGAGGGTGTGGCCGTGGTGGCCGAGGTGGACGACTTGCGTGACCTGCGTCGCCGCCGGCTGGAGTGTGCCAGTGGCTTGGCCTTCTTGGTGGCGGTGGGGTTGGGCGCAGGGGGTGAGGGTGACCGCTTGCGGCGGGGCATGGTGAGGTGGGGGGGGGGTGGGGGTGGGGGGTGGGGGGAGTCGACGAAGTGGTGGA
>NW_013657649.1:329540-333425 GCF_000142905.1 Thecamonas trahens ATCC 50062
TGGGGGGGCCACCACAGCCACAGCCAGGGACACCTTGGACAGCACAGCCACCATAGACTCACCACACACACACACACACACATACACACATACACACATACACACACACATACACACACACATACACACATACACACACATATACACACATTACAGGCGTGGCCGCACAGCAGGCGCTCGGGTCGGCCCGGGTGGCCATGGTCGGCTGCGACGGCCTGCACGGCGAGGTGGCCAAGAACCTGGTCCTGGCCGGCGTGGGCGCACTGGCGGTGTACGATGGCTGCTGCGTGGAAGAGGCCCATCTCGTGCCGCATGTTCTCCTCAACGGTGCTGATGCAGAGTCCATCGTCGGCTCCAGGATGGACGCCGCTGTGGCTCCGGCTCTGGCTGAGCTCAATCCGCGGGTCGACGTCGTCGTCCTTGACCAGGCCGAGCTTACCGCAGACGCCCTGGCCAAGGCCGGCACCTCGGTTGTGCTCATCGGTGGCCTGCTGAGCGAGAATCCGCCTCTCCCGCCAAAGACGCCCTGGCTCTGGCCGACGCGCTGCACGACGCTGGCCTGGCCGTCTTTGTCTCGGGCGGCATGGGCATGGCCGGCTTCTTCCTCGCCGATCCGGGTGAGGCCTTTCACTACCTTGACACCAAGGCCGCCCGCAACGTCGCCGATGAGGCCGACGCCTCGCGCATCGCCTCGTACGTCCGCATCTCCGCCGCCATCCACGACTACCCGCTCTCGTCGCCAGCGCTCCGCCGCGCGCCCGAGCTCGCCTTTGCCATCGTCGCTCTCCTCCGCGCCGCAGCATCCGGCGCAGAGCCCGATCACGCTCGCCAGCTCTGGGCCGCTGCCGGCCCATTTGCGCGCCCCTCAGTGACCGATGCCACGCTCGAGCGGGCTGCTGCCGCCGCCAAGCTCGGCGCCTCGTTTGCCCCGGTCTCGGCCCTGGTCGGCGGCTTCCTCGCTCAGGACGTACTCAAGGTGGTGACCCACCGCGACGCCCCGGTCAACAACATGTTTATCTACGAGCCGCTCGGCGCCGACGGCCAGATTGTGCGGCTGCATGCGCAGGCCGACGTCGCTCCGCAGGTCCGCAATACCACCGTTGCCGTCGCCCTTGACGCCGACGACTCTCTCGCTCCCACTCCCGCTCCCATGACCATCGAGTGAGAAGAAGCCAGTTACGCGTCGTACGATGACGACGACGGCGACGACGACGACGGCCGCGAGTCAAACGAGACCCAGTCGGTCGGAAGCGGAAGCGCGCCGCGGGTGGCGGCGAGGACCTCACCCAGCGCAAGCACCTTCTCGCGATTGAGGTTCTTCCGCCGGGTGGCGGCCACAACGGCCGGATCGAGCCGCCGCCGCTTGGCCGCCACCTCGGAAAGACCCACCCGCGAGCTCTTGGCCTCGAGAAGCTCGGACGACGCCCGCTCAAAGAGCGTGAGCAGGTAGGCGTAGAGGCCAAGCGAGAAAAAGGCAAAGACGATGAAGAACAGCCGCCCGCCCGTCGTCCGCGGCGAGAGGTCGCCAAAGCCGACCGTCGACGACGTGACAACCGCAAAGTACACCGCGTTGCCGTAAGGCGTAATGTGCGACTCGAGGCCGTAGAAGACTCCAGCGGCAACCAGGTTCGAGACCAGGTAGATCAAGGCCACAACAAGGTAGGCAGAGCCCGACCAGTGCGAGAACTCGTGCCAGGTCGCCGACGTGCACTGGCACCGGTATTCGCTCTCCTCCTCCTCCTCCTCCTCCTCGTCATCGTCGTCGTCGTACGTGTCGTCGCTCTCATCGCTCTCGTCGTCGTGAGAGTCGCTTTCGCTCGCATCATACTCGATTGAGTAGCGAGTCAAAGCCAGTGTTGACGTCGAGGTGTCCGAGTCCGGTCCAGACGCAGACAAGCTCGACGAGGTCATCCTCGCCAGCTGCTCCATGTCCAGCGAGAGGCGGCGCTTGGTGACGATGGCGACGGCAATGGAGAGGAGGATGGCGGCGCAAAACCCGTAGATGATGACAAAAACCCGACCGGCAGTGGTCTTGGGCGTCAGATCGCCGTAGCCGACGCCAAAAAGAGTGACGCAAAAGTAGACCGACTCGAACCACGACCAGTCCTCGGCGTAAGTGACGAGCGAGGAAAGGAGGGCAAGGATGATGAGGGCGACGAGGATGAATAGCAGGTCGCGAATCTCGCTGAGCGTCGGCGCGTCGAAAAAGTACCGCATGAACCCGCCGATCCGGTTGTTGCACCACTGGAGCTGCGGTGCTTTGCTCGGGCGAAAGGCCGGCTGGCCGGTCGCCCGCGCCACCGCGAGCGCATTCTGTCCGTCTGGCGAGTCATCAAAGAGCTCATGCGCGGCGTAGCGCGAGTTGTAAATCGCAGTGGCAACCGCAATGGCGTAGCCGCGGACAGCAAGGACGCCGACCGCAAAGACAAGGAAGACTCCCCGCGAGGTCTGGGTCGTCGGCGCAAAGTCGCCGAGCCCGATGGTGAAGACCGTGACAAAGGCCCAGTAGACCGACTCGAAGAACGACCACTCCTCGAGGCCGTAAAAAATGGCACCAAAGCCGAGAACCACGGCGAGGAAGACCAGAAAGGCGACAGAGATCTCCTTGACTGCGTCAAACGCGTTGTACAGCGCGTCGCGCCCGGCAAATGAGTCGGTGACCGGCAGATCGTCGGCACCGACGACGCGGAGGAACATGTGCGTCGACGTCAGTCGCTTCGAAATGAGCACTCGCGGCGTGAGGAGGGCCAGCTGCTCCACAACTGCAGGAGAGGCCGCAACCTCGGGCGTGAGCTCAAGGTCGCACGAGACATCGATCCACTCCGACGGCTGCGTCTCCGAGACCGACGACGACGACGAGGTTGACGACGAGACGTCGGCCGGGAGCGCCAGGTTATGGGCGCGGCCGTGAAACGGAATGTACACCGTGCCCACTAGATCGTCAGCGTTGACGCGGTCCCAGTCCCAGAGCTCGAGGGTGACGCCCTCGCGGACGCCGCCGGTAAAAGCCCGCGGGATGACAAAGACCGCGTCCCACATCGGGCGCTGCGAGCCGCGGACAACCGGCGTCTGCCAGACAGGCGAGGCGAGGACGTTCGGACAGCAGGCCCACTTTGCAGCCTCGTAGGCCTTGCGCCAGCACGAGACACGGATGGCGGCCCGGTCGGCAGCCGAGACACGGACGTAGGGATCGATGGTGCCCTTGGGGAGTGACATGCGATCAACGACGAACTTGACTCTGGCCAAAGCCGACTCTGCCATCTCATCAATGAGCAGACCAAGAACCACGACGCCTGTGACAGAGAAGACAACGACGGTAGCCTTGCCCGCATCGGTAGCCGGGGAGATGTCCCCGTAGCCAATGGTGGTCATGACGGCCGTGGTCAGATACAAAGCATCGATAAACGACAGATCCTCATAATGGGTAAAGAGACCAGCACCAAGAACAAAGGCCACTCCCGAGAGCACAGCTGCAAGTCGCAGCTTGGACGCATGCGCCCAGAGGCAAGCCAATGGCGAGGTATCCCACGGCAGCGCAAAGTCGAACACATGGCTGGACGACCACGATGACGTCCACGATGACCTGCTGCCTGTCCTCGCCGTCGTGCCCGTCGTCGTCGTCATTGTCGCATGGTGAAGCCCGGACGAGGACTGCGTTGACGCCCAGTCACTGCCCCATGGGTCGGCGGTGGATGTGGTCGACATGGGAAAGGGACGGAGGGGGAGGGGGAGCGGGAGGTGGAGTGGCTGGCGGCGGGCGGGCTCGGGGTGACAGTGGGCGTGGCGGTTGGGTGTGCGGAGGGAGGGCGCTTTTTTTTTGGTGGGGTAGGGTTTTATTTTTAGGAGGTCGGGAGGGGACGGGGGGTACGGGTTAGGGTAGGGGGT
>NW_013657649.1:333525-361155 GCF_000142905.1 Thecamonas trahens ATCC 50062
TTTTTTTTTTTATATATAATAACAACCCCCCCCCCCCCCCCCCCTTTTTTTTTTTTTTAGTTACAAGACATATACAAAAAAAAAGGGTGTGCGGGCGGGGGGGGGCTCCGCCGCCCCCCCCCCCCCCCCCCCGCCCCCCTGGTGCGGGGGAGCAAAAAAAAAAAACAAATTCTTTTTTTTTTTTTTGGGCCCCCTTTCCCCCCCCCCCCCGGGGCTTTTTTTGGGAGGGGGAAGGGGAAGCCGACGGGGACGGGGATGGGGGGGACGGGGGTGGCAATCGGGATGGGAGAGGGGGGAGGGGGGGGGGAGAGAGAGAGAGAGAGATGGGGATGAGAGAGGAGGGGGGGGGAGAAGAGGGGGGGATGGACGGGAGGCAGGCTAGTGATCGAGGGCTAGCGACGGGACGGAAGGACGACTGGGCGGGGAGGAGAACGGATGGGGTAGGGGAAAGAAGGAGATACAGGGAGATTCATTGGGATAGAGTGAGGGGGGAGGGGGAAGAGGCAGATGAGGGAGGGCAGGAGGGAGGGTATCGGAGTGGACGTGGAGTACTACTGTAACCGATTTTTTTCCTCTTGCCCACGAATTAAACAGAACAGCAGGTGTTGGAAGATGGAAGGCGCGGAGAGTCGAATGACGGGACGATGAGGCTACGAGAGTGAGCATGGGTGTGAGTGGGGCAAAGCATTGAAGCTGTAGCCTGCCGCTTCGAGCGGGTCGCCTCCCACTGACCTGTCTCGTCTCGTAAAAGGTTGGAGGCTTTGATCTGGCCAGAACCTGCACATCCACAGCCATCTACCGCCAGCAAAAGCCGCATGCTGACAAGAGCAGTAAGCCACGTCGATGGCACGTACAAGCAACGCGCTCCGTGGTCTGATGGTGAGGCGGCAAGTGTGGTGCAAGCTGACCCAGTTGCCGTGACATAGTCAACATGACCGTCCATTTTATGATCTCGCTGATCTCCATTCTCGTCGGTTCCTCACGCACCTTCGCGCCCCCCTCCTAGTCATCGCCAGCACCTCGCCCTTCACCACCCACACCATCCCAAAGCTCGCATCAAGCACCACCTATAGCCATCTCGAACAGTATCCGATGTTTGTATAGCGAGAGTAGCAGCCTGCGTGCGTCGCTGCTCCGTTGACGAATCCGGCGGCAGCCAACGGACGAGTGACCGGCGAGCAGCGTGCGGGGCTGTCTGACGGGGCCGACGACGACAAGCAGACGTCACTCGGGGCCGACGGAGGCGCAGTGCGGCAATGGAGCAACGGCGACCCCTTCCAACCATTGGAGCAGGCGAGGGAGCGGAGCAGGGGACGGCGACGGTGACGGGGCCAGGGACGGGGACGGTGACGGTGACGGCGACGGCGACGGCGACGGCGACGGGGACAACAGCAACACCACCACCACCACCACCACCACCACCAGCAGCAGCAACGACAACTTCATCGTCATCATATGCGTCATCGTTGACATTGGCAGCTGCAACAACATCAACGACTGCAGCAACAGCGGAGACGTCAATGGTGGCAGCCGCTGATGATGGTCTGGGCTGGGAGGGCGGTGGAGCGGCGATGGAGGGAGTCCTGGTGGCTTTTGATGCTCAGCCGCTGCACCGCCTGCTGAGGGAGATGCGAAGAGGTATGTTGGCGAGGGCGAGGGCGAGGGCGAGGGCGAGGGCGAGGGTGCGGGCGAGGGCGCGGGCGAGGACAAGGACGAGGACTCACAAGGGCACGCCATGCTACGCGATGGCTGCGATCACTACCTATCCCTCCCCCAACCCGCAGTCATCTCGACCCAGGCGCACGCTATCCGCTCGCTTCAGTCACAAGTGACCGAGCTCGCATCCAGGCCCTCCCCTGCCCCTGCCCCTGCCCCCATCACACCATCGCCCCCATCCCCATCCCCATCCCCTTCCCCATCTCCATCTACATCCCCATCCCCATCTCCCTCTCCTCGCCCGGCCCCCATCCCCTCCAACCCCACTATCATCCCTTCCACTGCCACCACAGCACCGGCCACCACCCAGACTCGGACTCCTTCTCCTATACCCGAGCCCCAAATCGACCTCTCCATCTACGCCACCCATGCTGCGACCGACAAGCTGGCGTCACAGCTGCGCTCGCTTGATGCCCGTCTCTCTGCGCTGGAGATGTCCGACTCGTCGCGGAAGGAGCAGGCGGCCGAGCTGGAGAGCCAGCTCATCTCGGTCGTTGCGACTACAGAGTCGATGCGGGCCACCGTCGCGTCGTCGCAGTCCCAGATGGAGTCCAAGCTTCAGGCGCTGCGCGCCTTTGAGTCCAACCTCTCGCGCTCCCACGCCGCCATCATGGCTCTCGAGCACTCGACCTCGCGCCTCCGTGACGATGTCACTGCTCACCGCTCCGAGCTTGACTCGCTCTCGGCCCAGGCCGCCCTTGCTGCCGCCGTGCCATCCTCCGTAACCGCCGCTGCGGCGCCGCAACCCGGCACTGAGCCGATGGCTCAGCCGCTGCCCTCGGTCGGCCTGGCCACCCTCGACTCGAAGCTCCGCTCTGCACTCTCGCGCATGTCTCGAACCGAGGACGAGCTGTCGCGGACCCGTGGCGATCTCGACGCGCTATCGGCCACTGTGGTCGCACTGCGCGATGCGCCGCCGGCGCCCGCCACGTTGGCCGCTGCGCCCGCAGGCGTTGCCGCCACGGACCCGCCCGAGTCGGCCGCCCTCGTCGCCGCCACCCTCACCCTCTCGTCCAAGATCCGCGACATCTCCGGCGAAGTCGCCGCCGTCCGCCGCCATGCTGATGCTGGCCTCGCCGACCAGGATCAGCGGCTCAACGCCCTGGCCCGTCGCATGGTCCAGAACGAGCGGACTGTCGCCGCCGCCAAGGGCCAGACCGCTGTCGTCTCCGCCAAGCTCGAAAGCCTCCACAGCGCCAACCTCCCCTCGCGGGTCACAGCCCTCGAAGACCACGGTACCAAGGCCGAGACCCGCATCGAAGTCGTCTCTGAAGACATCGCCACTCTTCGCCGTACCTCGCAATACCTCCTCCACGAGAACGCCAGTACCAAGTCGGCGCTCGACGATCTCGCCGACGCGCGGCCCTCGGCCACAGCCCCCGATCTCGTTACTGCCTCGCTCCGTGACGCACTCGCCTCGCTCCGCCGCGATCTCTCGCAGCTTGCAACCGGCGTCGTCGCCCTCAAGCACGCCGTCGAGAACCCACCCGATCCCGACGACGCTGCCGCTCCGCGACCGTACATCCCCACACCGCCGCCGCCGCCACCGCTCCCGTCGTCGCAGCCTGACGCCGACAAGTTGCCGCCCCGCGAGCCGGCGCCCGACGCCGCGCCGTCCGATGCCTCGCCGCCGAGCTCACAGACACACACTCCGAACTCGGGCCCATGCGCACATCCTCGCGCCGCGGCTCGGCCATCGCCTCGCCAGGTCTCGACCCGTCGTTCCTCAAGCGAGTCGTCTCGCCGTCGGCAGCTTCGCTCGCCGCCGCCCGCGACGCCGCCCGCGACGGCTCGCTCACCCCGCGGACTGGCCTACCACAGCGCACCGCGCTCTCCCACACTCGGCTCGAGCAAATGGTCGCCGACCAGGCCCGCGCCGCGTCTGAGGAGGCGCTCTCCGATCTCAAGACAATGCTCCTCACCCTCGTCGCCGACCGCGCCGACCTGCCCACTCCCGGAAGCTCAGCTCCACCGCCTGATCCGCTCTACAAGCTCGCTACTCTCCTCGGCACACAGCCGTCGTCTGACAAGGCTGCTACGCCCACCTCCGCCACCGCCGCTACAGCCACCACCACCACCACCACGACCACGACGACCACCCACTCGCTCACCCACACCGCGCTCCTCACCAGGTCGTCCGGCGGCGGGCTTGACGCCGTTGAAGCTCGCAACCTCGTCCGGGTCATCGACGCCAAGGCCGACAAAGATTACGCAGACGCCATCTATCACAACCTCTCCTCCAAGTTTGTCCAGCTTGCCACCGTCGCCTCGCGGAACATCGAGATGCTTGCCCATCTCGTCGGCCGCAAGGCTGACCTCGCTGACCTCGTCGACGTCGAGTCGTCACTCAACGAGACTCTCGCTGCCGCCACCCGCGCCTCGTCGGGCTCGGCCGCCGCCGGCAAGCTCCACTTCCGCTGCCTCACCTGCAACCGCTTCACCCGCCGCCTCGCCGGCGACGCCACCGCCGCCCATCGCTCCGCCCTCGTCCCCACCCCGCCGCACGAGCCGCCTCACCCCCGCCCGCGCGGCCATCCCATCATCCAGCCCTTCTCGGAGCGGACCCAAAAGTCATAACCATTACAGCGCAGCACACAACCAACAAACTACTCTTTACAGTCCCTGAAGATAGAACTCCCACGGCGGCATGCCGTCGGCCCGGATGGACAGCTTGCCGTTGCGGAGGCCGCCGGCAGCAGTCTTGTACCCGACGCTCACGCTGGTGCTCTTCTTGGAGCTGAGCACCTCGCCAGACTTGACGGTAAAGCACGGGTTGTCGACCTCGTACACAAACGAAGTCGACTCGGCAAAGACATTCTTGAACGGGATCGACACCGAACCGCCGCTCTTGATGCTGATCGGGCCCTGTGGGACCGGCGGCGTGCAGTGGCCAAACAGCGGGACCACGTACTCACCGGCATCGCGCGAGCTGAGCTTGAGCATTGCCTTGGCATCTCCAAGCTCACCGGGTTCATACACCACCTCAAACGCGACCGGGACGCCGGCGCTTGTTACCGCGCTGCCGCCGGCCGACGGGCCGGCGCCGTCGGGCGCCGCCGGCGCGTGCACGCTCTTCGGCACCGAAAAATCCTCAGAGCCCGAGACCGAGCACGAGTAACTAGTGGCGCTTGGGAGGTAGTGCACAATCGTGACGTGCTTGACCTGCGACGAGCCGAGCCCGGCCCGGAACTGCACAGCAGGCTCAACGTTGGTCGACCGCGCCGAGAGCCGGAGCGAGTAGAGGAATGTTCCCAGCGCACTCGACGTAAACGAGAGCTTGCCGGTCGCCTGCCCAACCTTGAGTGGCATGTACGAGAGCATGAACACCGCGTCCGACTGCGGCTCGATGACTGCGCTCGCAGGCTCCACGCTCAGGCCGGAAATCTTGTGGACCGCCGACACGCTCGCCGGTCGCGGCAGTGGATTCGAAATCACCAGCTCGTGCTCCACGCGCTGTCGGATCGGCGTCTCCAGCGCGATGACCTCCAGCGGCGACGGCGGGAGCGAGCGGAACACAAACCGGTAGTACATGTACTCGCCGGTGCTCCTGTTGGTGAACACAATCCTTCCACTCAGCACCTCCTCCTTCAGCGCGTAGTACGAGAACTTGTACTGCCGCGACGCAAGCGCCGGCAGATCGATGTGCTGCAGCCCGTTGAGCGACGCCGTCCGCCGCGGCGACCCGCTCTCGCCGCTCTCGCTGCCGTCGTACTCAAAGCTCACCGCGAACCGCTGCGGGACCGCGAGCCAGTTGGAGATCGTTACCGCCTCTGCCACCTTGACCTTGCACTCGACCTCGCGCTTGAGCTCGCCTGCAGCGTTTGGCGGGCCAGCAATGCCCACCAGTGGGAAGAGCAGGCCCGAGCCGTCCGGCAGCGGGAAGAAGACCTCGCCATGGTGCGGTGCCTCGCGGCTCGACATCACCACAGGCTGGTACGTCAGCACGTATGACGCGCTCGAGTTGAGAGGCACAGAAATCGACGACGGCCCGCTCCATGGGCCGGCAGACAGCGCAGGCACAATGCCAACCCAGTCCATGCCCGACTTGTTCGCCAGCGAGATGGTCTTGGTCACGCTCTCGCGAACCGGCGCCTCAAACACGACCGCATGCTGTGGCTCTGGTGGCGGCACACATGCACCCTGCATCGCCACCTCGATCGGCTCCTGACCCTCCACGTTGCATCGGATGCCCTCGAACCGGATTGCGTCCTGCACCACAGGTGGCGCAAAGATGATCGTGCAGTTGACGTCCGTCCCCGGAATGAGGTAGCCCTCGGACGGCTCGATCGAGAATGCACGGCTGGCGCGCCCGAGCTCCCACTTGAACCGCACACCGATGTCGCCGATGTTCTGCAGCGCAAGCACCTTGGTAGTCGACGAGCCCGAGGTCACCGCCCCAAACGCAACCTCGTTGGTGTCGACCTTCACCTCCACGCCCTGACAGCAGCCCGAGACCACCGCCAGCCCGCGCCGAACGCCCGCCACGCTCGCCACAAACTCCTCCTCAAACGTGTGCTGCCGGTCGACCGGTGCGTACGTCATCGAGATCTTACGGATCTGCCGCGGCTTGATGACGAAAACGCCCCCCGGCGAGAAGCTGATATGCCGGCTTGCAAAACGCTCCGAGTTCTCCCTCACATCAACCTTGACTGGAATCGGCGACCGATTGATGAGCGCCACGACCCGCGACGCCGTCGCGCCCTTGTGCAGGACGCCAAACGAGACCATCCGGCTTGTCGCGTCCACAAGCTCCACTCGCGGCGAGACGCCCGAGCCCTCCACCGTCACCGTCACTTGCGAGAGCGTGTTGACCTCAAACACGAGCTCTTCCCGCATCGCCTCCTCACTCCGCGGCGTAAACAGGATCGGGAGCTGCGCAGACTCGCCCGGCGCAAGCACCGTCGGTGGCGCTTGCACCTCCAGGTACTCGGTGTTGTCAAAGAGGCACTCGAACGCGACGTCCTTCACGTCCTCGTTCGTCACCACAAGCACCTTGGTCGGCACCGCAGAGCCGACTCGGTGGAGGACGCACGGGCCAAAGTCGTGGTGGAGGACAGAAAACTTGAGCGCAGGCCGCCGGACCGCGCCCGACACCAGCAGTGGGTACGTCTTGCCGTTAGTCACCTTGCAGTAGACCTTGACGCGCTTGAGCGCAACCTCGGACTCGGCACCAAGCGTCAGCAGGCACTCGGTCCGCGACTCGCGGCCCACAATACCGAGCGCAGGCTCAATCGAGAGCACGCCAGCGTTCTCATACTCGGGCGGGAGCGCCCACTTAAAGTCGAGGTTCGTGCTCCCAGCGTTGACCACCACAAGTTTGCGGCTTGCCCGCTCTGAGATCTGGATCCGCCCAAAGTCCACCATGTTGCCTGCGCCCGGCGCCAGCCGCACCAGCCGCGCATCCTCAGTGCCACTGCCGGAGCTCAGCCCCGCGCCCGACCGCTCCAGGAAGAGCTCGTCGCGGATGGCGTAGCCCTCGCCCTTGACGTTGAGCACCAGCCGCGTCGGCTTGTGTTGCACCTTGCACACCATGTTGAAGTTGAACGCCTTCTCTACTGGCGCGCAGAACGAGACAACCAGCGGCACCCGCTTGCCGCCGCCTACCGCCCCCGACATCGGGCTCACGTCCACTACCCGCCCATCCACACAGGTAAACGACGAGGCGTCAAAGGCAAACCGGTACTCGCCCTCGGTCTCGTTGACAAGCTCAATCTCGGCGCTCGCTGTGTGGCCCACCAGCGACTCCTTAAAGTTGATAAAGGTTTTCGAGAGGAATACCTCTGGCTCCTTGGTCCGTCCAAGGAGGAGGAACGGAATGACAATGCCCTGCTCGGCAATCTCAAACTCCCAGAACGACTCGCGGAGCTCAAGATCCTGCGAGACAAACTCAAAGGCCACCTCGTACTTGCGGCCCGACACAACCAGGCCCTCCTCGGTGAGGCAACGGAACGGCGACCGCGTCGGATCCGAGTCGACACACTTCCACTTGAAGCTGTACGACACGTTCGTCGGGTTAACAACCATAAACTTGTGCACCACCCGGACCCGCACGCCCACAGACGTGATCTCGATGACCCGCGTAGCAGGATCGAGCGGTCCCACCATCCCACCAGGCCCGGGAAGGTCCGGCAGCCGCTCGCCAGAGCTCAGGTACTTGCACACCGGCAGCTCGAGGTGGCAGACCGGCCGCTTGGCGCTCGCCATGATCGGAATCTCCGGCTCGTCTTGCGACGCGTCGAGCCCAGGAATCGTCGCCAGCAGGTATCGATCAAAGTTCTTGACCTCGTCCGGTGCAAAGGTCACCATGACATCGATGGACTCGCCCGGCCCGAGACTCCCGCTGGCAGGCTCCACCGCAAAGTCGCCCGACACGTCCTCCACCCCATCGCCGTACACCACCATCCACTCGTAGGCAAACGCCGTCGTTGACTGCGATGTAAACTTAAAGTGAACCGACCGCGACTCGAACATGTACGTCTCGGCAAAGACAATCGACTCGACGTCGAGCGAGTACTTGGCCGTGTCAGCAGAGCCCGAGACGTAGAGCGGGAGTGCGAGCGACGGCGCAAAGCCCATCGCCGCCTCGCTCTCGTCCACGACCTCCACCTCGTCGTACTCGGGCTCGCTCACGGAAACCTTCATCCGCCGCCGCGTCACAGCGCCCGCAGGCAGCTTGCGCGCAAGCGAGTCCGACACCACCTCGTTTGTCTCGTTGACAACGTTAACAAACTTGGTCACAGACGCCGTTGCGTCCCAGTGCCCGCGGCTCCCATCGCGCCGCACAATCATCGTCGTCATGCACGACGCCGCCAGCGACTCAAAGCTCAGCGGGTACGGCGCCCGATAGGTGAGCGAGACTTGGGCCATGGCCTGCGACGGCACATGCCCGATGCGCGGCGAGAACGAAAACAGCGCCGACGAGTACTCGTCGAGCTCGCGCTGACGCGCCTCCAGCGCCTCGCGCACCTCGACAAGCTCCTCCTCGGCCTCGCGCGCAGAGCTGGAGCCCTCGCCAGAATCGGAGCCGCCCGACACGTTGGCAGACGCCGCCGCCCGGAGCTCGCGCACCCGATCGCCCAGCTCCTCTACAGCCGCCCGCGCCTCGGCAACCCGGATGGCAATGTCTTCCGGCACCGCCGGAGGCGACCACACGTACCGCATCCAGTGCGACGAGTGGTTACAGAGGCCAAACGTGACCGTCCGCGCCACGCCAACAGGCCCGGACCCGACGTCGAGCACGTTCTCCGTATTGCCTGGCAGCGCGTCAAACGACGCCATCGCCGCGTAGCCCTCGCCGCTCAGCCGGAACACAGTCGTCTCGAACGAGTTGTCCGCCACAGACAGCACAACTTCGCCTGTGAACGTCGCCGACTCTTGTGGCGTAAAGGTGACGTCAAACCGTGCCTCCTCACCGGCGGCAAGCTCGACTGTTGCCCCGTTCGACTCGACCACAAAAGACGGACTCGAGCTCCGCTTCATATCCACACGCACGCTCGCGTTGAGCACGCCGGCATTCGCCACCACAATGCTCAGCACCCGCGACCGCATCAGCATGCACCGCCCAAAGCCGAGCTCGAGCTCGCCGCGCTCATTGCGGCTGGTGGGCGACTTGACCGAGATCCGCGGCATCGTGCCCTCACCCACCAGGTTGAACCGGAAGACTGACGACTCGGGCGCAATCTCGCCATTCTCCACCCGTGCCGTAAAGAGGCCGCGGTACTCGAGGAGCGCAGCAGGGTTGAACAGCATCGTCACAAACCGGTACTCGTGGTTCGGAATGTGAACCCGCCGAGGCTGAACGTCAAAGACAGGCCGCTCGCCCACAACCTCGCCCTCGTCGCCACCGTCACCGGCCTCGGCCTCATCGTCGCCATCTCCACCACCACCGCCGCCACCACGACTCGATGTTCCCTCGGTCGTCCGCGACGACTTTTTCCCTTGCCGCCGCTTGGACGAGCTGCCCGATGTCGACGCGTTGCCCGACGCCGAGCCCGACCGCCGCAGTGATGACGTGTTGGCCGACGTCGAGCCCGAGCCTGACGAGAACGGGAGCTCGGTGGAGAAGACCACGTCGCACGCAACCTTGTTTGGGTTCGAGATCTTGATCTGTGCCACAGCCTGCCGGCCCACAATGAGTGCACCAAACGAAAACGTGTTCGACATCTTGGCGTAGACGTTGGCTGCACCGGCCGCGCTCCGCGCCACCGACTCGAGCTGCGCCACCACCATCTGCTCTTCGAAAATGAGGTCGTAGTCCCAGGTGTTGATGCCCGGCACACACGATTCGCCGGTCAGCTCGTACGGGATCGGGACCGGGACGCCCACCGCAAGACTGGCCAGTGCGCCCGCGCTCGACGACGCCGAGAGCGCCACAGCACCGGTCTCGGCAACCGGAGCCACTGTCAGCGGCGGTGGCGCGTCGGCAAGGTCCGGAATGAACAAGCCGAGCTTTTCGGTACAAAACTTAGAGGCCTCGGCGTAAAAATGAACCGTGATCACCGCCTTGCCGCCCGGCTCGATGAGCCCGGTGTACGGCGCGAGCTCAAAGGCGCCGACGTTGAGCGCGTCCTTGGCCCCAGTTCGCACGAGAGCCACCGGCTCGGCCGCCGCACTGGAGCTACCCGCCTTACGCGCCGAGACCGACTTAGACCGCGACCGCCGCGCAGAGCCCTTGGCGCCTGGCCGCGGCGAGATGGCGGCCTCGTGCTCAGCGGCAGCATCGAGAATCGAGTGCGACAACTCGCGATCGTCGCCGCGCCGCTTCTTGCGTCGCCTGCCCGAGTCGCCGCGCTGCGCGCCGGCGCTCTTGCGACCGCCGCGCCGCTTGTCCGAGTAGCTCTCGGCCCGCTCGAGGCCGGCACCGTAGGTGGCGGTGAGGTGGCCAGCGGCAATGGCTGAAAACGCCGCAGCACCTTCAGGATTGCCCATGTCAAAGAAGCAGTACTCAAAGGCAAACGGCCCAGTGTTCCGCAGTTCAAACGACCGCGTCCGCTGGTTGCCATACACCAGCGGGCCAAAGTTGACAACCCGCTCCGGCACAAGGCTATACGCATTGAACCGCGCCGTGGCGGTCACCGTCACCGGGATGGTGGCAATGATCTCGTCGGTTGCGGCCTCGAGGACCTGGCACTTGATGTCAGCCGCACCGGTAAGGGTGAACTCGGCAAACGAGCGGAAGATAAACTCAACCGTCGACGGCTTATCGTTTGGCCCGAGCACGCCCTCAGCCGGCTCGATGCGAATGACGTCGCGGATTTCGTTGGTCTCGAACCGGAACCGGAACTTAATGTCGTGCTTGCCCTTGTTCTTGAGCGTTGCAGAGAGGACTCGCGACTCGTAGACCTTGAGCAGGCCGTAGTCGAGGCAGGCCTCGGTCGTGCCACGCGCAAAGTGCACGTCGATGGCCACGTCGTACGCCTCGCCATCCACCTGCACGTTTTCTGTTTGCAGCGGACCGTAGAGGCCTTCGGCATCGGTCACCTCGAGCTTGAGCGCCTTGTGGATCGTGATCTGCTTCTTGGCCTGGAACCGCGCAAAGACGTCGACGCTCCCACCCGGCGGCACCTCGCCCGAGAGTGGCGCGACCCGGATCTCCGGCAACAGCGCCTGTGCGTTAAGCAGCTGCCACTTGACAGGCAGTGCAGTCGGGTTGCTCAGGGATAGCGTCCGCGAGTCGAGCCGGTGCAGGAGCATCGGCTCAAACTCGAGCGCCTCGGTCGAAAGCTCCAGCCGTGGCTTGACGCCGACGCAGCGGAGCGGAAAGACCGTCGGAATCGGGTTGTCCTTAATGATGGCCACCAGTGTGTCGCGGTACTCTCCGTCGGTCTTGGGGAAGGCCCAGACCGTCACCTCGCGCGACTCGTCGGGCGCAAGCTCAAACGTCGTTGGCTCGACCGCAAACGTGGCCGAGTTGACATCCGACTCGAAGCAGAGCTCGACCTGCGCCACGAGCGCACCCGGGTTGACAAAGGTAAAGACGGCGTGGTGCCGCTTGAGCAGTGCCGCTGTCTGTGCCGCCTCCTGGTCGGGCGTCAGGGCTTGCTCAGCTGCCGCGCTCACCAGCGCCGCGCTCGACGTCCCGCGCGACATGCGCTTCGACTCGTGGTGGTGCGAGCTCGATCCGCCACCGTGCCGCTTCGAATCCGACCGCCGCTCGCGCCGCGAGCTGCCGCTTGTGCCGCTCGCACCGGCCGGCCGTGACTCACGCGACTTGCCAAAGAGAAGAGGGCCAAAGTCAAAGACACCCTCGGTCATGACAAAAGCCGGCAGCTTGGTGAGCATGCTCGCCTCCGAGCCATAGCTGCGGATGCGCGAGGCGAAGACCACTCGCGGGTCGTTTGACACCATCGGATACGACGCCGACGCAAAGCACTCGAGCGGGAACTGGGCGTCGAGACCGAGTATCTCAAACATGAGCGTGTCGAAAAGTTGCCGGGCGTGCCCGACCGGAACCGCACAAGAAGCTCTTGCGTCTCGCCCGGCTTGAGCACGTACCGGTACGGGTGCTGCGACTTGAGCCGCAGCGCAGCGAGCTCGCCCTCGACCTCGATAAATGCAGCTTCGTCCGACTTTGCAGGCTCGGCAGGCTCGGCACTGGCGTTTCCGCCACTGCTCCCACCGCGGCGCCCGCCCTTGCCGCCCTTCTTCCGCGACCGCGACTCGGCCTTGGCTGCTGCCGCCGACGCCTTTCTTGCCCGCTCCTCCGCCACAATGTCCGAGTACGACTCGGGCAGGTAGATCTCGAGGTTGGTGCATGGCTCACGCGGCAGTCGCTCTGCCGGCCGCTCCAGCACTTGCAGCAGCTCGTCGTCGGGCACCTCGAGCGTGATCGGCTCGGGCTCGGGAATCTTGTCAGGCGGTGGGAGCGAGGCCTCGACCGCGGCAGCCACAACGAGAGGCTTGTGGCTGGCGTCAATGGTGGCAACCGGCTCGGCAAGCGGCGGCTTGGGCGGTGGCTTGGGTGGGGCGGCGGCGGCCGCAAGTCCGCGCTCCTGAACTGACGACTCGGTGAGCGGGACTGGCGCGACCGAGCCACGCCGCTTAGAGCGTGAGCCCCGCTTCGACCGGCGCGTCCGAGACGAGGTCGACGCAGCGTTGGACGCTGTCGAGACGCCGAGCGCGTCAGCTGCACCGCCGCTACCGGAAAGCAGCGCGGCTTCATGGCTGCCGTCGGCTGCCGACTCACCAGCCCCGGCTCCGGCAGCCTCGGCCGGTCCGACGTTGAGGAGTGCGTACATGGACGCGAGGTCTGCGGCCGCGTTGGTCCATGCAACGAGGCCGACATGCCAGGGCGGCGGGGCGAGCGATGACGGCTCACCATCAACGCCGACAAGCCCGTCGCCAAAGAAGGTGTCTGGCAGGTTGAGAAGCGCGGCAATGGCTGGGGTTACGTCGGCGACAGTGAGACCGTCGAGATCGAGCGAGGCGAGGTCGACGGCGTCGCCGTCGCCGGCCTGCGACGCTGCCACCGACTCATCGTCCTTGATTGTCCGCTTTGAGCGCGACGACGACTTGCGCAGCTTCTTGCGAGTCTTTGCAACCGCAGCGTCGAGGATAGCCTGCTGCTCTTCGACGCGGGCGGCGACGACTGCGCGCTCAGCCTCTTTGCGGGCCTCGTCGGCCTGGCGCTTGCGGAAGAGCGAGCGCTTGTACTCGGCCCACTCGGCGTCGTAGGCAGCGCGCTGCTCATCGTCGAGCGCGTCGTACGCCTCTTCGCTCATGGTCATAAACTTCGGCGGCGGGGTCGGCGGCGGCGGGGTCGGCGGTCTGGTCAGCGCCACGTACCGCTCGTCGACAGTGTCAGGTGAGACCTCCAACATGCGCACAAAGAGGTCGTGACCAGGCATCGAGTTGAAGGCCGACTTGACGGCGGCGTGCGCTGGGAGTAGGCCACCAGCGAGTGACACAAAGTCGGCGTTGAGCGAGTCGAGGAGGAATCCGTTGCACGGTACGGCAGTGACGAGAACCTTGACTAGCGCACCAAGGAGCGGCGCCGGCAGGTACAGCCGCGGTTCGACGTCGTCAGCGTCGCCGACATCCGGCGACGCGGCGCCGTCGTCGCGGTGGCTCGACCGGCCCTTGCCGGAGACCGAAGCGTTGGAGCGATGGCGGCGGATGGCGGCGGCCTTGTCCGCGGACGCCGCCTCGGCCGAGGCAGCAAGGAACTCGCGGACAGTGGCGCACACCACCTCGGGGGCGAGGTTGAACCAATCAATGCCATCGTCAACGCCTTTGCTGCGCTTGCCAGCACCACGCTTTTTGGCGGCGCCAACCCCAGTGGTCGCCGACGCCGCCGCTAAGGAGCTCGGATCGTCACCGGCCTCGCCTTGGCGATGCTTCCGCCGCTTGTGACGGGAGACCGACGCCGGCGCCCGCGATTCGGCCACTGCCGCGTTGACAATCGGCATCGAGAGCGCAGACTCGACCGGCGCCTCGCGCATCAGCGCGCGCAGCTTGGCGAGAATGGCTGGGGCACCGATGACAGGTGCCGCGTCCTCCAGTGGCTCCTCCGGCGCGACCAAAGGCTCGGACTGGCCATCGGCATCCGGGCCGGCGATGTCACTCGTACCCACATCAGCAGCAGGCGGCGCCAGCTCGCCCGACTCGTTGAGCGAAGTCTGGGAGTCGGGCTCGACACCCGAGTCGTTGAGGACCGACTCGGATGCTGGCTCGGACGTAGTGTACTCGACAGCCGGAGGCTCGGCGGGTGCAACGATGTCTTCGGTCAACGGAGCTCTTGGGGAGGGCGCCTGTGCGTCCTGGACCCCATCTGTGAGAAGCTGGGTGAGGAGGTCACCAAGATCGAGCGTGGTCAGGTGCGGGTACCGGGCGGCGAGCGAAGCAGCGACGGTCGACTTGCCGGCAAGCGGTGGGCCGCAGAGAAGGACCGAGTACAGCGGCCTGCCGTCGCGTGGCGCAAGACGCGGATCGATGACCGGTTCAGGGTTGGCGGCGGCGCGGGCCTCGAGCTCGTGCGACGAGATCGGAGTGAACGAGAGGTCCGGGAAGATGGCGGCGCGGGCAATGACAGCGTCGACAGCGAGCTGTGCAGTGTTGGCAGCTTCAACGGCTTCGGCAGCACGGGCCTCGGCCAAAGTAGTGGCGGCGGTGGCCGCGGCATGGGCGGCTTCGAGTGAGGCGATGTGTTGCTCTGCAGCCGAGTCAAAGCCGGCGGCCTCGGCCACGGCCTCGGCCTCAGCGGCCTCGACCGACGACTTGGGCTTATCGCCGAATGCGGGAATGGTGAGGTCCAGGTCTGAGGTGAGCTGGACAGCAGGCGCGGACGGCTCCGGAGCGGCGAGTGCGTCTGCGGCAGCAGGAGCGGCGGCGTCCGCGGGTGCGTGCTTGTGGCTCTTGCGGCGGGAACGCCGACCTGAGCCCTTGCGACGCGACTTGCCGGAGCGCGAGCGGCCCGACTGCGAGGTCTCCGACTCTACGTGGGAGAGTGTGGCCGACGTGGGTCGGTGCTCGGCGGCGGAGGCTGAGGCTGGATCCTGCGAGGGAGCGACCTCGGACGTTGTGGCCGCGTTTTTGACAATCCTGTCACTGGAGAGGGTGCGCGAGAGGCGGAGCTTGTCGTTGTTGCCCTCGTCGGCAGCAGCCTCGACCCTGGCGGCCTCTAGCGCAGCGAGGGCAGCCTCCTCGGATGCCTTGGCCATGGCAGCGGCGTCAAGTGCGGTCGTGGCGTCGTCAGAGGCAGCCGCCGCGGCGGCCTGTGCGGCCTTGAGCTCATCGAGAAGCGTGAGAAGCTCCTTCGGCACCGGGTCGCCGGGCTCCCGCGGCTGGATGAGCATGGTGTCCGAGTCGTGAGCGTAGCCTGAGACGTAGCGAAGGGCCTCCTCGTGGCGGGCGTAGTCGTTGTCAAGTCAACCGAGTAGACTTCGATGGGCACCTCGTTGGGGTTGGTGATGAAAAACTGCGAGTACACACCCTCTGTGTGCGGCTGGGTGGCCGAAAAGTAGAGCTGCGGCGGCGCAAACTGGAGCTTGAGCATGCGGCCGAGGCCGGAGCAGACAAAGCGGAAGACCTTGCGGTTCATCTTGACACGGACCTTGAAGGCGTGCTTGTAGGCGGCCTCGCTCCGCGGAGAAAAAGTGATGCAGGCGTTGATGCACTCGCCGGGGGCGAGGACGCCCGACTTGGGTGTGATGGCAAAGGCCTCGGCCGAGGCCAGTGCCTCGGACTTGCGCGAGCGAGTGGTGACCGGCTTGATGAACCAGGTGGCCGGGACAGCTTGCGAGTTGGTCAGCTGAACGTACATGCGCTTGACAAAGCCGACGTGGACGTGGCCAAAGTCAAAGTTGGACCGCGAGACCGAGAGCGTGGGCACGGTGAGCGTGGCCTTAAAGTGGAGAGCGAGCGTGGCTCCCGAGTCAAGGACAATGGGCACGATCCGCTCGTACAAGCCCTGCTCAAACTCGACGTCGACGGTGGAAAGCGTGGCGGTGAAGATGACCGAGTCGTGCCCCGGTGCGCCAGGCAGGTTGCGAACCCGCATGGGATCGAGCGAGAGGCCCGAGAGGCGGAGCGACTTTTGGTCGATGATGAGCGAGGCAGGCGGAAAGCCGATGTTGGTGAGCGAGAAGCTGGCGGTCTTGGACGTGCCGAGAACGACGTAGCCAAAGTCGCAGACGTACGAGGCCATGACAAAGGCGTTGCGGGCGCGGCGCATGGCGGCGGCAAGCGCATCCTTGGCCGGCGGCGCGAGGTCTCCCGGGTTGAGGGCGGCGGCGGTCTCGGCGAGCGAACCGGTCGATGAGGTCTTGAGCGCGCCAAGGGCGAGACGCGCGACGAGGCAGAGCGTCCGCCGCTCGACCTGGAGCCTGTCCATTTCGGCGTCGACGCCCCAGACCGGCTTGATGGCTGTCGGATCGACAAGGGCCGACTGGCTGGCCTCGTCCTGCTCGCCGTTGGCGCTCTTGACGTCATCCTCGGACGACTCGGAGGCCGACGAGGGACGGGGATGCTGAGGGTAGAACGCGATGGCCGGGCCGGAGACAGTCTCGGCATAGGCGCGAAGCTCGGCCTCGCCGGGCCCCAGCATCCGCGGCAGCGAGGTGATCATGTGCGGGAAGACGCCCGAGCCTGTGATGGTGACCTGCTGCGGGGCAAAGTGGGCGACGATGACGCGGAAGCTCCCGCAAGACCGGCGTGGGAGGAGCGGGCTGTAGGTGACGCGGATGGTGCGGGTCTCGTTCGGAGCGAGAACGCCCGAGAGCGGGGCGAGGACAGCTGCGGGCGGGACAAGAGCCTTGAGCAGGGCTGGCGAAAAGGCGTCGAGGCCCGGCTCGGCCTCGCCGGCCTCGGAGGCGAGGCCGTTGACGGAGCCGACCTCGGACTCGATGATGGGGAGGGTCTTATGGGCCGGTGGCGCAGTGGGTGGCGGGAGTGCGGCCTCGATGTGGTGAGGGAGGCCGAGCGGGAGCTCTGTCGAGTCGATGAGCTCGGGCAGGCGCTCAAAGGCAAACTCGACCGGGACCTGGCCGTGGTTGGTCAGGCTCAGGGTCCTCGTCCGCGGCTTACCGAGCAGCGTCCGACCAAACTCGAGGGTGGTGGGGAAGAGGGTAAAGTCGATGGAGGAGGCACGGCCGGCGAGTGTGAGCTCGACGGTCGGCCCGCCGAGGACGGTGCAGACGGCAGTGGCAAAGGCTGCGGCGTGGGCGTGGCCGTAGAAAATGACCTCGATGGTGGTGGTGGCGCCCGGAGGCACTGTGCCGCGGAGCGGGAGTAGGTCAAAGGCTTCGCGGGCGGGCGGAGCGCGCGAGTCAAGCGAGTCGTCGAGCGAGTCTCCGGTGTCGAGGCCCGACGCGGCTAGCGGGGCGTCGTCGTTAATGAGCATCCACGAGAACGAGGCCGGCAAGTCCGAGGTGTTGGTGAGCGTCACATACTTTTTGGCCTGTGTCTCGTTGAGGATGCAGCCAAAGTCAAGGGCGTGAGTGTCGAGGTTGAGGGTGGGGAAGTTGACGACGCCACGGAGCTTGAGGGTGTCACGGCGCGGGTGATCGCGGTAGACAACAATGAGCTCGTCATCGAGGGTGTCTGCGCAGTGGTTGGAGGCGTAGTCGGGATTAAAGCGCACGGTGAGGCGAGCAGACTGGCCGGGCTGTAGCGCGAGGTCTTCGTCCGAAACGGCAAAGGCGCCAAAGACCTTGATCTGGGCATCCAGCGCGAGCGGCGAGACGTTGGTGATGGTGAGGTCTTGGGTGAGGTGCGGGATGTCGTCGTTGTGGGCGACGTCGTGCATGTAGACAAACTCGAGGAGCGGGGGTAGAAGGCGACTTGCGGGATGACAAACGAGGCCGAGATGGGAGCATCGACAACGACGATGGCCTTGCGCTCGACGGTGGCCACGCAGCGGAGCTTGTCGACGACGTCGCGCGGGGCAGCCGAGTTGCCGCTGAGGATAAGGGTGTACTCCTCGCCAGGCTCGAGCGAGAACTTTGTCTCTGAGAGGGAGAAGGCGCCCGATGCCTCGACGGGGGCGTTGCCAGCGCGGCCGCGCTTGTCGCCGAGCGACCAGGAGAGGGTCTGGCGACGGTAGCCGTCGTTGCGGAGGTGGAAGACTTGCGAGCAGGGCTTGTGTGTGGGGACCTTGCCAAAGTCGACACGCTCAAGCGAGACGTCAGCGGTGATGGTGGAGCCAAAGCCTGCGGCCTTGCAGGGGACGCGAATGGTGTCGCCTTCGCCGTCGTTGACGGTGAGGATGAGCTCGTCGGAGAAGGGGAGGACGTCGTCGAGGCGAGCCGTGATGACGAGGTCGAAGGTCTTGCGCGCCGGGATGGTGTAGGTGACGACGTCGACGGAGAAGACCTGGTGCTGGCGGCGGAATGCGGCCGAGATCGAGGCCGGGATGAGCGAGTCGTTGGCGAGGGTGAGGGTGAGCGGGACGTCTGTGAGGACCTTGACCTTGCCCCAGTTGAGGGTGTTGACCGATGGGACGAGGACCGGGCCTTTGCAGGTGGCGCGGAGCGAAACTTCGAGCGGGGGAGCATTTGAGCCGAGGATGCGGATGTAGACCGGCATGTTGACATCGCCGAGCTTGTTGGCGACGAGGGCGATGGGGACCTGAAACTCGGAAAACTGCTCGATGATGCCCTTTGCGCGCGGCGAGGAGTAGGATGCGGCGGCGCGGGCGGAGGGAGCCTGCGGAATGATCTCATACTTTGCGGGCGTGTCGGACTCGTTGATGAGGGTGACGGGCGCCGAGTACTCGTGGCGGATAAAGACTTCGCCAAAGTCGACGAGCGGGGTGGCGAGCTCGATGGCCGGGACACGGCATGTTGCAGAGACTGGGATGGAGAGAACCGAGGTTCCGACGCCCTCTACGTCGACTTGGAGGGCTGAGGAGACGCGGGCGACGGTGGCCGGCATAAAGTCGACCTGAACCTGTGCCGACGCCTTGGGCGCAATGGTGCCATGTGACGGGATGACGTCAAACTCGCGGTCGAGGAAGTTGCCGTCGGCCTCCATGTGCAGCTTGTAGTGCATGGGAATTTCAGAGGTGTTGTAGAGCGAGAAATGGCGGGTCTCGAGGAAGCCGTACGAGACCTGGCCAAAGGCGAGGGCGTCGACGTCGGCGTGGAAGGTCGGCCCGATGACGACACCACGGAACGAGACAAACGGATGCGAAGAGGCACCTTCAAGGACGCAGTAGATGCGCTGCGAGAAGGAGCCGATGACCGGCGGGACAAAGGTGACCAGGATCTCGACCGAGCCGTCGACTGGGAGCGTCCCGGTCTCGGGCTCAAAGGTAAATGCCCTGGCACACGGCCCGGTCTCGGGGTGAAGGGCAAAGTCTGCGGGGATCTCGCCGACGTTTTCGAGGACGACGGTGGTGCAGATGGGCGCCGAGATGAAGACCTGCTCAAAGTCGTGGTAGTCGCGGACAAATGCGGCGGTGGGGCCGAGGCCGTCACCCTGGAGCTCGAGCGGGAGGCGAGCTTCGCGGCCGCCGAGCTCGACGTAGGCAAGGGCAGCGACAGGCCCAGCCATAGCGGGCGAAAAGGTGACGGTGACCTCAACCTGCGAGTCGGGCCAGACCTTGCCGGAGAGCGGGGCGATGGAGAAAATGCGGTCTTCAAAGAGGAGCGGGTCGGTGGTGAGCTGCGTGAGCTTGGTCTTGAACTCGCGGTCGGTGAGGGCAGCGCCGAGTGAGGGCAAGCTCGACGGACCGGGCGCTGAGTGGGGGTTGGCGTCGGCTGCATGTGACTGCGACGAGGCGAGGTCGAGGTTGGCGTGGAGTCGTGCCTGAGCCTCGTCATGCTCGGAAGCAAAAGCCTTAAAGGCAAACGGAGCTACCACCGACGATCGGTTGATGATCTTAAAGGTGGAGAACGAGCGGAGCGAGATAAAGGTCGGGTCGAGGACGACCTGCGACTTTTCGAGGCGAACGTTGACTTCGAGGGCCTCGCCGGAGAGGGCGATGCCGACCGAGTCGCCGGACTCGTAGTCGATGCGGAGAAAGCCAGACTTGCGGCCGACGGTAGAGGGCGCAAAGGCGACGACAAACTGGAGCTGGTCGTCGACCGGGACAACGCCGTCCGAGGGCGAGACGCGGAACGGGCCGTCAACACTGGCGGCAAAGCGGGCTGGTGCGTTGCCGACGTTGCGGACAAGGACCGGGCGGTCGGTGATGTGGCGGACCGGGGACGGGTCAAAGGCGATGGCGTCGGGAAAGTCGAGAATGCCGCGGGCGCCGAAAGCGGCGACCGGCACGACAAACTTCTCGCGCTCGGTGACGACGACAAGGTCGAGGGCGTAGTCGACGTTGAGCTCTGCGGTGAAGACGATGCGGAAGACGACCTCCATGCCCGGGGCGACCTTGCCCTTGGACTGGACCGAGTGTGTGCCAGCGACCGAGGTTGCCGGATCGCCCTCGACCTTGAAGAACGGGACGTCCGAGTTGAGGACCTTGACCTTGCGGGCAACGCGGTCGTTGTTGCGGAGGCGGAGGCGCCCCTCGACCGGAACCAGCGGTGTGTATTGCTGGAAGATGATGGAGCCCGGGAGCGGCGAGAAGAGCGGGGTATCGATGTCCACATGGGTTACCGCCTGAGCTGACACATCCGCCACGTTGAGCCACTCGATGATGCGCGGGGCGGGTGGTCCGCCGCAGCCGTTGCCTCGTCCGACTCGAGCTCAAATTGCGCCCGAGCCTGCGACGGTGTCGGAAGGTCAAGCGGCAGACCCTGCAGATTATGAGTAGCATCCAGAGTTGAACCTGCCGCGGTTCTTGCTGTCCCCGCAGCTGTTGTGGTGTGAGGGGCAGGACGTCTGCCCTGGGCCGCCACCCGGCGTGAGAGCGACATGCGGGGTGGAGGGGGGAGGGTGGGGGGGGGGGGGAAGAGGAGGGAGGAAGGGGGAGAGGGAGATGGGGGTAGGGGTGAGAGTGTGGAGTGTGAAGTGTGGAGTGTGGAGTGTGGAGTGGAGTGGTGGGCGGGAAAGTGGGTGGTTGGTGTGGTGTAGGGGGAGGGAGGGGGTGTGTGGGAGAGAGGGCGGGTGTTTTGCGCGCGTTGGGGCGTGGCCGGTGAGGATTGGTCGTTGGCGGATTTTATTGTTGGGGTTGTGGTCTGATTAATCGTTGGGTTTGTTGTAGGGGGTTATCGTGTGTGGTGTGTGGTGTGTGTGATTAATCGTTGGGTTTGTTGTTGGGGGTTATCGTGTGTGGTGTGTGGTATGTGTGATTAATCGTTGGGTTTGTTGTTGGGGTTATCGTATGTGGTGTGTGTGATTAATCGTTGGGTTTGTTGTTGGGGCAAGCGGCGGACGGCACACCCTTCCTCAAACTATGCCGTGGAAGCAAGTGACCAACCGCCGGGGGAGGGGAGGGGTGGGAGGGGGGAGGGGTGTATGTGTGTGTGTGTGTAACACCGCACGCCAGGAGGCAGACAGGGACACGGAAGGAGGGACGAGAAGGTACAGGGCTGCTTACAGACAGAACACGCAAGGAGGGGACGGAGGGAGAGGCCATGGCATCACCGTCGCCGTCACACCCGTCATCGTCGCACCCGCCATCGCCGTCATCGTCTCACGTGCAAGTCCACCCACCGCCGAACCATCCAAGCATAGCTGAGTCGCTCTATCTTCCGCGCCCGCTGACAGAGCATGTTCTGGAGCGAGTCTTTGCCATGGCTGGCGGTGTGTATTTGGTTGAGGTCGCCTCGCGCGCGGCTCATGTTCCGAACGATCAGGGCGTCTTTGCATCGCTTCCAAAGCATGTCGACGCCGTGCTTGTAGCCGGTGTGCTCGCGGATACGACACAGACACCGGCCTCGGGCACATCGAGCTCGTTCTTCCCCATGTCTGATGATTCGCCTGCGGCGTCGCCGCTGCCGTCGTCAGCATCGGCATCGTCGATCAGATCGTCGCCGTCAGACTCGGCTCTGGCGGGCATCCATCGCCGGCCGTCGTCGTCGCCACTCTACGCAGAGTACATTCCGCCGATCTTTGAAGACTCGCCGGAAAATGCGAGCAGTGGGCAGGCGGCGAGTGAGCTCCCGCTGGCGCGGCCGCTTGAGTTTGGACTGCCTGGGCACGACGGAAGCGACGACGCGGATGACGACGACGACGACTTTGTGCTCATCGACTCGGAGTTTGAGGTCGATGCCGGCGAGCTGGTTGCGGCCGAGAGTTCGCCGTCGACCGAGGCAGCGCGTGCGGCAGCGCGTGCGGCGGCGAGCGGGGCTGTGACGGCCGCGCGGGCTGCGGGTGGCATGCTGTCGGCGGCAGGCGAGTGGATGACAACCATGTACAGCTCGGCGGTGGCACCGGCTGTGGCGTCGTCAGTCTCGTCGTCGTCAGCAGTGGTGGCGGCGGCGTACGAAGCGGTGCGCAACCCGTTTACTGGGGCGTACACGGCGAACGAGAAGCGGCAGATGGCCGGAGTGCTCTCGCTCTACGCCGAGCACGTGCTCGGGCCGAGCAGCGGGGCAGCGGGAGCGAAGAGTTTCCGCTCTGGCTGCGGATGGACGCCTCGTTTGACCACCCGCACTTTCGTGGTGTCAAGGCCGGCGACGTGCGTAAGGCCGCGTGGATCAAGCGGATGGGCTCTTCGCTACTCCGGCCGGTGGCAGAAGAGTTTGTCACGCTCATCTGCGCGTACCAGGAAGAGCGGCTGGCGCGAGTGACCGGCTCGGGCTACCCAGACGACCCGACCCACTGCGTGCTGACCGAACTGAAGGCCTGGGCACGCGACTCGCTCTCGCACATGGCGCCAGGCGATGAGACGCACCAGGTGCTCAGGGCTCGGACCAGATACCTCAACGGACTGCTCGAGTCACGGCTCTTCCCGCCAGGCCGGACGTCGCGGACGTCGATGGCGCAGCTCCTGCTCTCGCTTGTCTCGCTGCTCGAGGAGCGTGTGCTGCCTGTGCTTGAGGCGCACGCGGCCAAGGCGGCGGCCCGCGAGCACCTGACCGCGCTTGGGCGGCACGCGTCGGCCTTTCTCCACCGGCTTGTTCTCTACCTGTTCTACATTGTGCGCGACACGCCGGCGCCGCGCAACGTGGCGGTCGCACACCTGCTAGGCGCCGTGGAGGCGCCAGCGGAACTGGCAGCTGCCCTCAGCACGGCGTCGGGCGAGGCGCTTGCGCTGCTCCTCGCCGCGCCGCTTGATCGACTCGGGGAAGGTTCCGTCACAGTTCCACGGCAGACGCTGCTCGCCGCGACGGCCGGGCGGGGTGGAAGAGGCGCGGACGTGCTGGCCACATCGACGCTCACGCCCGGCGGTGACACGTCGGCGCTCGGCCGGATGCCTGTGCTCGGCGACTCGCCGGCAAGCTCGTCGTCAGACTCGCTGTCGTCGGCGCTGGCGCTTGCGGCGGCGTCCGAGGTTTTGGCGCTCCCGGCACGGACGTCGCCGACCGAGTTTGTGGCGACGTGCTCGGCGCGGCACGCGGCACAGGCCGGCATCGAGCTCGGCGTGGCGCACCCGTTTCGTGAGGACGCGGTCATGCACGCGCTTGCCTTTGTCCACGTCACCGCGCAAGAGTTAGCGCTCCTCGCGCATCTCTTTGCGCGGGCACAGGCACTGACTGGAGCCGGCGGCGAGCTGCTGCTCTACGGCCTCGCGCGTGACCAGCTCGAGCGGCTGCTCGACGCCGCGCTGCAGCTGGTCGCGGCGATGGGCGTGCATCTCGAGACGCTCAACACTCACACTCGGGCATACTCGCGGCGGATGGTCCGCGAGCGGATCAGTGACAAGGCGTCGCTTGCGTGGCGGCAAAACTACGACGAGGTTGCCCACGTCCGGCCGCTCCTCCAGTCGTCGCTCGATTCGTTTGCTGATGTGGTGGGCACTATGCGCGCTGCGCTCGCTAGCTACAACCTCAGCAGTCAGCTGTCACGGGCGCAGTCGGCGGCGGCGGCGTTTGTGGCCCAGGCCGAGTCGTTTGTCCACGACACGTCGGTCCTCATCGAATCGGCGGTGTCACCGATGTAGCCTACCTGCGGCGAGAACTACTTGCTCATGACGTACTCGGCGTCGCCGTGCTTGGACACGCCGCCGCGGGCGTGGGCAACAAGCCGATAGCCGGTGAGGATGGCAAACTGCTCGAGAGCGTCTGTGATGGAAAAGGCGCCGCGGGCGTGGCTGATGCTGAACTTGATGTTGGGCGTGTCACGAGCGGTTTCTGCGTTGACTCTTGCAGTGTCCGGGTGGTCCTTGAGCCAACGGAGGAAGCGGGCGGCGAGCTGCTTGTCGCCAAAGCCGTGGGCGAGGTGGACGGTGATCGTGAGCGTCTTGGCCTTGGCGGTGGCGTACACGGTGAGATACTTGGCGGCCGGGACAAGGATCGACGCGGCCGGGCGGGCGAGCAGCAGCTCGCGGACGGCGTGAACGCCCGCGCGGTTTTTCTTGCCGGCCACCACCGCAGACTTGGCCACGTACTCGAACGAGACCAGCCGCCATCCGCCGAGCTTGTTCATCAGCTCCAGAAAGCCCATGGCCGAGAACCACTCGAGCGAATATTCGACGATGCCGCCCGAGTACATCTTGGACTTGGCCGTCCAGTCGTTTTTCTGCAGTGTCACCATAAACTCCTCCTCCGATCCGTGGAACCTGAACGCCACCTCGGGCTTGAACTGGATCTTGGTTCGGCTCTGATGAATGACCATGATCTGCAGGTAGGTGACCGACTTGGATGTCGAGGTGGAGCGCACATGTCGGGGCGCCGCAGCTTGCGGCGAGGACGTCACCAGAGTCGGTGCAGGGCGAACCGGTGCGAGCGCTGGCGCCGGGCGAGGAGGCACGAGCGGAGACGGCGGATCTTCAACCTGAGCGCCACACGCTGCAAACATGGCATCGAACTCGGTCACCTCTAGCTCATCCGGGACCCATTCTCGCACGCAATCCGATGACGCTGTCGACGACTCCGACGCATCGGATCCCGAGCTGGATCTCACCGAAGCGGCCCGCTGCGGAGTAGCGCCAGTGCGCGATGGCGGAGGAGATGCGGAGGATGAGGACGAGGAGGTCGACGAGGATGAAGAAACATGTGGGCGGTGCTCGGGGCGAGGAGGCGCCGGACAATGAGGCGTCTTCCCAGCGATGGCGGGCGTGGCGGGTGTGGCGGCGTCCGCGGATGACGACGACGATGAGGACATGGATGGCGAAGATGACTCTGACGACGACCGTGCATCGGCCTTGATCTCAAGCGTGTTTGATGTCGTTTTTCGTTCTGTCGACGAGGACGATGCGGCAGAGGAGTGTGAGCTCGAGCCCGAGTCCGAGTCCGAGCCCGAGTCCGAGTCGTCCGAGAACACGGCATAGCTCGCGGTGAGGGTGTTTGCTTGCGGGGTGGACATGGGTGGCGGTCGTGGTGTGTGGGGGTGGAGGGGGGGGGGGGGGGGGGGGAGGGCGAGAGCGAGCGAGTCAACTCGATGCACGACAAGCTGGTGGCTGGCTGTTTACGATTCGAAGCGAAAGGGGGAGGGGGGGAGGGCAGGTCAGGATGCGGTCAATAGCCACCGGCATCGATGACGGCCTCAAGGGCGTCGACGAGCTCGTCGGCGGTGGGACGGTCGGCGGGCTGAAAGGCAAAGCAGGAGTTGAGGAGCTGGCGGAGGAGGTCAGGCGCACGCTCGGGGACGGGCGGGGCGACGCGCTGGACGGCGAGCTTGGTGGCGATCTGGAAGAGCGAGTCGTCAACAAACGGCGGCTGGCCGGTGAACATGTGGACGACGGTGGTGGCCCACGACCAGATGTCGCAGGCGGCGGTGAGCTTGCCGTCGAGGAAGCACTCGGGCGCAGCGTAGTTGGGCGTGCAGGCTTCGTTGCGGGTGGTGGCTAGCTCGCGCGAGGCGGCGTTGGCCACGACGCGGGCAAGGCCAAAGTCGGCGAGGACAAGGGTGTCGGCGGCGGCATCGACAAGTACGTTTGCCGGCTTGAGGTCGCGGACGACGATGCCCATGTTGTGCAGGTCGCGGAGGCCGAGCGCAATGTCGAGCGCCGCCGGCACAATGTCGACCGTCCGCATGCGGTGGCCTGGGCAGCCGTCGATGACGTCGTGGAGGCACCCGTCGTACAGCTTCATGACAAGGCACATCTTGTCTGGCAGCAGCGCGTAGCCGTAGAGTTTGCAGACATGTGGCGAAGCGTTGGCGAGCGCGAGCGCGTGGATCTCCTTGGTGACCTCGGCCTTGGCAGCTGCGCCGGGTACAGCCATGACCTTGACCGCCACAGCGGCGCCGGCGTAGGTCCCAAAGTGGATGGCGCCGTAGCCGCCCGAGTCGAACGACTCACCGACGACGAGGTCATCCGGCGTTATCTCGGCCGCCCATTCGAGGCTCGGCTGGGCATGCAGTAGCGTGCCGGCCTCGCGTAGCGACCGGACAGTCGCCCGCCGCGCGTGGCTGTACGTCACCAGCGGATCCGAGTCAGAGCCGGAGCCCGAGTCAGACGCGCGGCTCACGGCGGCCACAGGCTCCTCGCCCGACGCCACCCGCGCTTTGACGCGCCGTAGCTTGCGCCGGCGGGACCGCCGCTTCTCGGCGTCGGCGTCGGCGTCGGCGTTGACTGCGCGGCCTGCATCCTTGCTCGGCGCGGCCTCGTCGGCCACAGCACTCGAGCCGGTTCGCGCAGCCTTGCTCTTGCTCTTGCTCTTGCTCCCACGTTTGGCCTTGCGGCGCTTCTTCTTCTTTCGCCGCACATCAGCGCCTCCGAGCGCCTCGGCAATGTGCAACAGACCGAGCTCGTTGGCCAGCACCTGCGGGCTCCACTCATCGCGATAGAAGCCGCCGTCAAAGTCAAAGCCGTGGTACAGCGCCACCTCTCCCGGCGCCAGCACATCGCAGCCGGCTGCCATCAGCGCGCGCACCATCTCGACCTCTCGGCGGAGGACAGCCAGGTGCAGCACGGTGCCCGAGACAAGGTGATCACAGCCAGCTGCAGTTCGACGAGGCCACAAGTATCACCCCTCAGCCGAGATGGTGAGTCTTCCTCCTCTGTCCTCCACCCGCGCCCTCCCGCCTTCCATCCTCACTCCCCATCCGTACCGATGTCCGAGGTCAGATCGAATGCGTAGGGTGCAGCCAGTGGCGCAGCCGTGGCCTCACCCGCAGCCAAGGCTACCACCTCGTCCACACTTCCAGACCGCACAGCAGCTTCAAGAGCCAAAGCAGAGGCCATGGCCAAGTGTGACGTCTGTGCGTGAGCGAGTGGTAGTACGTGCGGTGTGTGCTCTTGAGTCTGTGGCCTCCTTGCTCAAAGTGCGACTCGTGCTGGCCCTGCCAAGGGCTTAGGGCTTGGGGCTTGGGGCTTGGGCGGGGCTTGGGGCGGGGGGCAGCAGGGGGCAGAGAGAGACAGAGAGAGAGAGAGGCAAGGCCTGATCCTCCATTCGTTTGTCTTGCTGCCCTGCCGATACCCCTCGATCCGCCCGATCCACCGTTCCACCCATCTTCCCCCCTCCCCCCCCCCCC
>NW_013657649.1:362004-364439 GCF_000142905.1 Thecamonas trahens ATCC 50062
GCCCTCGCCGACTACCCCTCCGATCCGCCCGACTCCACCCGTTCCCACCCATCTTCCCCTACCCCCCCCCCCCCCCCCCCCCCCCCTCCCCCCCTCCCTCCCCAGTCAGCCCGATTCCAACCACCAGCCGAACATCGAACACCACCCCACCCCGACCACCCGACCACCCCACCCCACCACTCGACCACCCCCATCCCGACCACCCGACCACCTCACCCCGACCACCCTATCTTCCGACGACTGCAGGGATCATGTCGTCATCATCCGACACGCCATGGGCACCGAGCCCGGCAGCATTCGAGTCGTGCGAGCCAAAGTGGTTGGCGGAGCAAAGGGTCGATGCGTATGGAGAGCGCTCGGTCCGCTTCCAGGAGGTTCTCCTCGTCACGGCTGTTATGGCTCCGTTTGTGGCGCTGCTTGCGGCGGTGGATGGCGCCGATGCGAAGATTACCTTGGCGGTCATTGTTCTCACTGTCTTCTACATCATACATGTGGTCCTTGCCATCATGTGGGCCCGCTCTCGTGCCCGTGTTGTGCTCTTCTTTGAGATCTTTGCCCTGATCTTGTTCTTTGCCATTGCTGTTGCTGTCGTCATCGCTGTCCTCGAACGCATCATCGTCGACGGGGAGACCGGTATCCAAATCCTCAATCTGTTTCTCTCGCTGCTGGTGGCTGGTGTCTTTGCCGGCGCGTTGTACTTTCTCGTGCCCATGCGGCGAATCCTCAACTCCGAGTTCAGGGTTGCGCAAATGGAGGCGCTACGGTCAAGGCGGTCGCGCTCACGGTTGCGTTCCCGATCGCGTTCGCGATCGCGTTCGCGGTCGCGTTCCCGATCGCGCCGTCGCTCACCGTCGCTCTCTGACTACACCAGCTCAAACTCAGATTGGTCGCGCGGCGAGCCACGACACCCCGCCAGGGGCAAGGGCAAGGGCAAGGGCAAGGGCAAGGGTAAGAGCAAGGCATCTGCCGATCTTGACCGCTACACTGTCGACTCGGAGCAGTCCCTGTCGTCGGCGAGCTCGTCGTCGCCCTCGTCCGACTCGGGCCCGGCACAGGTCCCGGCCGGTACGGGCGGCGGCAAGGGTGGCAAGAAGAGCAAGGGTGGCAAGGGCGGCGGCAAGGGCAGCAGCGACAGCCGCAAGGCCCAGGTGTAGAAAAAAGCCCGATATGTTTACGTCTCTATCGACTTAGCCAGTAATGACGCGGTAGATGCCGTTGGCAGCGGCCGCGAGGCGCTGCATGTTCTGGGCCGCCACCGGGTCGGAGGCGCCGGCGATAAAGGCGATGGTGTTGACCGACTTGTCCGAGCCGGCCCACGCCTTGGCAGCCGAGATGATGCCGTCGATCGAGGTGTTGGGCTCACCGTCGGTGAGCAGGTAGACGCCGATGCAGTTGGGGTCATCGAACGCGAGCTGCAGGCCCTTGAGCATGGCGGTCGAACCGCCGGGCGACATGTTGGTCACAAACGAGACAGCCGACGCAATGTTGGCCGTGTTGACGTCGACAACGCCCTGCTGCCAGGCCGTGGCCGACGATGCAAACTCGACAACGTTAAACTGCTGCTCGTCGGTGAGGACGTCGGTGATGATCTCGGTGAGCGCGGTGCGAACGGCGGCCATGCGCGAGGTCGAGCGCGAGCCGTGGTCGTACGAAAACGTCGTCGACATCGAGCCCGAGGTGTCGACCACAAAGACAATGCGCGGGATGTTGGTCACATCGCCAAAGATGCAGTTGCGGTCCGGCGTGGCCGCCAGAATCTCAAGCGCGTCGCGCTTGTTGAACGTGTTGCTGAACGTCGCCAGAATCGTCGCGTTGTTCGCCTTCTTGTCCACAATCATCGGCGAGAGCACCTTGAGTACGTCGAGCGAGTTCAGCTCCGACGAGAAGACATGGAGCACGTCAACAGCATCGTCGCACGTCAAGTCGAGCACGTTCGACGAAATGGCGGTGAGCACGTCAATGGCCACGAGCGAGTTGGGGAACGCCGTCATCAGCTGAGCCGTCTGCTGGCCGCTAAAGCCGGGATGGTTGGCCGCGACAAACTTCTCCACCATGTCCTGACGATCGAATGAGCTGGAAGTCGACGTCAGGTTCGACATCAGCTCCGAAAAGGTGGCGTCGTTAACGCCGCCATCTGCGCGGTCGAGGTGAGTGGCTGTGAAAAAAAAACCTCCACACGGACACAAATCCGATATCACGTGCGGACTCTGCCGACTTGAACGTGGAGCTGTAGAAGGGGACAGGAGGGAACAGATAGAGAGAGAGGAAAGAGAGGGCATGCTGGGGATGCCTACAATGAGCATTGGCATGCAAATGTGTGGGTGGTCGTCGTGGGGAGCGGTAATGGAGGGCAGCGGGGAGGGAGACGGCAATAATGCGCATGTGCCACCCATGATTCACGAAGGTGGGGATCAATGCCGCCCCCTCCCCCCCCC
>NW_013657649.1:364906-395032 GCF_000142905.1 Thecamonas trahens ATCC 50062
CGACCCCCCCCCCTCCCCCCCCCACACTCCCCACACTCCTCGCACTCACCCCACTCCACAGGAGCAGACCGAGCTGTATAGTGCTTGCACTACGCCTCCTCCCTCCTCCTCTCCCACACACGGACCATGTACTCTTCGCGGTACGCAGGGAGCGAGACGGTGTCGGACCATGGCCACTCGGAGCAAGTAGAGGTCGGGGGCTCTTCTTCCTCCTCCTCCTCGTCTTCTTCTCCTTCCTCCACTCGCACCTCGCCCAACGTGGCCCGCAAGAGTCGCTCCGAGTCTAACGTGTCGGGCGTGGGCGACTTGCTGGCCTCGTCGGCCTCGTCGACCTCAGCACGGGCTGACCGGGCTGACCGGGCTGACCGTGGTGACCGTGGTGACCAGGCTGGTTCTGGGCAGCAAGCCAAGTACATGTCGTCGCCCTCGGGCTCGTCGGACTGTGGTCAGGATGGTGTGCTTCTGGAAGAGGTCAAGCGCTCGCGGTCGCGGGCCGGACGGTCGTACAACGACGGTCCGCGGTCTCGCCGCTCGCGCTCCCGCCAGCCATCGAACGCTCAGCCGCCGTCCTCTGGCCCGCCGCGGGGGCGGCGGCGGCGCTCGCGCTCACTCAAGCCACAGGCGCTGACAAGCGTTGGCGCAGGGCCGTCGAGCAAGCGGGCAAAGACTTCGCGTGATTCGTCGGGCCGCTCGTCACCCACGCCTCCCGATGACAATGGGATTGGCGCTGCGTCTACACGCGGCCGAATCGTGGAAGACACAGATGCCGACGCCGGCGCCGGCCGCAGCAGCTTGGGTGTCTTGGGCGAGGGCGGAAGAGGCTCGGCCGACAGCGCCGCGGCGGATGAGCGGGCAGCGACGGCGACGCTCGCGCCCGCCGATGGCGATGGCGACGGCGACGGCGACGACGAGACCCGGTTCCCGTTTCCCAAGTGTTCAGACCCGGGGCTCCTTGTGGAAGTCCTCATCTACATGGCCTTTCTCATTGTGTTCTCGTTGGTGGTCTTCAACATGCGCGACCCGTTGTACTCGTTCCTCCACAATGACAACATGAAGGATCTGTTTCTCGACGAGGAGTTTCCGGGCATCGACGTGCTGAAGACGTTCCGCGACGTGGCGACCAAGGAAGAGTTCTGGCAGTTTTTGCATGGCCCATTCATCAATGGCTTGCTCGGCGACTTTGGCGCCGGCGAGGGTGTCATCTACGGCGTCAACTGGCTCGTCGGCTCGGCGCGGATGCGGCAAGTCCGTGTCAAGCCCGCGCTGTGCGACGTTCACGCCGACTTTTTCCCGCTCATCACCCAGTGCTACGGCCGGTACGCGATCGGCGAGGAGGACCGCGAGCCGTACGGGCCCGGCGACGCATGGACATACCGCTCGTGCGGCGAGCTCGGTTCGGTCTGCAAGCAGTACGCGCGTCTGCGGCGGTACGACGGCGGCGGATATACGCAGGACTTTGGCGCTGGCACTCTAGCGACCGAGTCAGCTCGGCTGGCGGCGCTTGAGGCCGACAACTGGGTCGACTTGCAGACGCGGGCCGTCTTTATTGACTTTACCACCTACAACCCGACGGTCAACTTGTTTCTGGTGGCGCAGCTCCAGTTTGAGTTTATGCCCTCTGGCGGCGTGTATCCCGACTTTAAGTTCCGGGTCCTCCGCCTCTATCGGTACGAGGGCACCAACGGGACGCTGCAGCTTGTGGGCGAGCTCGCGATTGCCATCTTTGTCTGTCTGTTCTTCCTTGAGGAGCTGGTGCAGATGTGCGTGTCGTGTCTCCGCTCGCGGCGGGTCCGGG
Organism: Thecamonas trahens ATCC 50062; assembly: GCF_000142905.1. Taxonomy (NCBI): domain Eukaryota; order Apusomonadida; family Apusomonadidae; genus Thecamonas; species Thecamonas trahens. The sequence goes on from NW_013657649.1 coordinate 366,702, forward strand.
CGCTGCGGGCGCAGGGCATTCTGGTAGAGTCGCGCCAGACGCCGTACTTTCGCGACGCGTGGAACTACGTGGACCACCTCAACATTGTCTTCTTCCTCGTCGTCTTTTACTGCCGGTACAAGGTCGACGCGAACTTTGACGCGCTCAACTTGGTGCCGTCGGACCGGTCGACCTATTTTGACTTTACGCGGCCGGTCATGTGGGACGCGGCCGAGAAGTCGCTTCTTGCTTGTAACGCCTTCCTCCTCTGGTTCAAAGTCTTCAAGTTTGCCGTCTTTGCGCCGCGAATGGGCATGATTGCCAAGGTTGTGGGCAAGGCCTTTCTCCCGCTCTTTTTCTTCATCTTTATGTTCATGTTTGTCCTCTTTGGCTTTGCCCAGGCTGGCGCGCTCGCCTTTGGCTCGGACGTCGAGGGCTACGATACGCTCGGGACAACCATCTTTACCATGCTCCTCGCCACGCTCGGCGAGTTTGACTTTGAGGGCCTTCGCCACTCCAACCGCGGCTTTGGTCCGTTCTTCTTTTTCACCTTTATCATCCTCATCTTTTTCATTGTCCTCTCCATGTTCCTCGCCATTGTCGACAACGCGTACGACGAGGTCTCGGAAGAGCTCCGGCGCTCGCAGGAGCCGTCGGTCTTTGCCAAGGCGCTCGCCTGGTTCTCGACGACCAAGGTCGGCTCGCGGATGGCGTCGTTCCTCGAGCTGCAGGATAAGCTGACCGAGATTCGCCGGGCCATCGAGATCGGCGACCTCAACCACGACGGCAAGATCTCGAAGAAGGAACTGCAGATCATCATGGACTCGAAGCGCGAGTACTTTGAGGGCACTGCCGCCGACCTGATGGAGCGCTATGACGTCGACAACGACAACATGCTCTCCGAGGCCGAGCGCGCCCGGTTCTATGCCGACATGGAGCGCGAGCAGACGGCCATCGCTTCTAAGATCGTCTCGCTCCGCGAGGCCAACTCGGAAGAGTTTACCCTCCTCTTTGACCTTCTCTCCGACCGCATCTCCACCGTAGAGTCGCGCCTGGCTGTCCAGCTGGCCCTGCTGGAGGCGCGGGTCAAGGAGGAGGCCCAGCGGCTCGGCCGTGCCCGTCTCGGCTCCAGCCGCCCGTAGCGGATCACCCAACTCTGATGACAAGCCGCTGCAGCAGCTCGGGCGTGACTGCTCGCTCATACGCCGCAAGCAGTCGCAGCCCGCGATTGTTGATGGGAGTTTGCTCCAGGAGCTCGCCGAGTGTGGTCACGACAAAGCCAAACTTGACTCGCATGCCCGGGTCCGGCGTCCATGGCGCCGGCGGGAGCTCACCGGCATCGCCAACCTGGATGTCCGGAAGTGAGAGCCGGGTGCCAGCGTTGCCGGCCCACAGCCGCCACTCGCCGGCGAGCGAGCCAACGCCGACGAGCACGGCCTGAAACATGAGGCTCAGCGCCCGCTCAGCAGTCATGCTCGCCAGCGCGTTGCTGCGGGTTATGCCGAGCCCATGCGCGGCCGTGACCGTCGCCTTCAGCGCGGCGGCGGCGGCGGCGTCGTCGACGCCGGCCACCGCGGCCAGCGCCGTGAGACAGAGCTCGTCGAGCGGATCCGGCGGCGCCAGTCGCATCCACCCGTCCAGGCGTGGGAGAAGTGGCTCGCTCGGGTGCCAGGTGAGCGTGACCGGGCAGAGGAACTCGGTCGGCTGGTAGCCCATCTTGTATGCCATCCGCTCGTTGCCGGGCACATAGTACACCATGTAGTAGTAGCTTGCCACGTCCGGGTGGCCTACCACCCACTCGATCTCCTGCAGCACCGAGTACACGCCGAGCTTGAGAAAGGCAAGATCCGGGTCGTACATGCAGTAGTTGGAGACGAGCGCGCCGGGCACGATGTCAACCGCGCACACCATTACTAGTGCATTGTCGATGTAGTACCGGTAGTGCCAGGCGCCGTAGTGGTGAGCTACGCCGTCGGTCGCGTCGTCGGTGACAAACGGGTCGTTGACAAAGGTGTTCCGGAACTTGGACGGCGTCACCTCCGTGTCGTTGTGGAGCGCGGCCTGGTACTTGACGTACAAGTTGTAGGTCGGCTTGTGAAAGTACGGCCTGACACGCTCGACACGCAGCGTGTGGGGCGCCGGGTTGGCACCATCGCGCGGCTCCCACTCACCGGCCAGGAATCGACGCATGCGCACCAGCACCCGCCGCTTGGAGCGCGACGGCCGGAACTCGCTCGCCAGCAGCCGGATCTGGTACTGCGGACAGCACGAGGCAGCGTTCTCGGGCCAGTAGAGCGAGAGGCCGTAGCGCGAGAAGCCACGATCGATGAGGAGCGCGTAGTCCTCCGGCCGCAGCGCGAGGGCCAGGAAGACACAGTACGTCCGGCACGACTCGCCCTTGCGGTGGCAGTATGCGCACTCGCTGGCGTGAAAGGTCTTGTTGCAGAGGCCAACGAGTGAGCCGCCATGCAGCGCGTTTCGAGCGTTCCACTGCCGCACCGTCTCGGCATCTGCTCGCGCGTTCGCGTCCTCGGCCGCTTCTCGAGCTGCGACCTCGACAGGCGTCTCCGGTGCAGCCTCGAGCGCAGCTGCGTTGCTCGTAGCCTGGGAGGCGGCACCGGGGTCGACTGCCAGCTGGGACAGCCGCGACATTGTCTGTTGCGTGGCCTGGTCCGCAGAGTGCTCGCTCGGCCAGGGTCCCGCTTGCCATGACGCGAGCCGGCGGCGGAGCGCAACAAGTGCGGCGTCATCGCCGTCGAGGTCGGCGACAAGCGCAAGGTGCGCCGACTCGCTGGGCGTGAGACGCGCAGACTCAGGCAAGTTGGCAAAGTAGTATACCGTGGCCGGGAGGCCAGAGTGTGGCGGCACGAGCTGGAGGGCGGCTAGCGAGTCGCGGGTGCGGAGGAGGCCATGCGGCGAGCAGGCAGCGAGTTTGGCGGCAGCCTCCAGGTGGCCGGCGTCAACGAGGCGGCCAAAGGCGGATTGGAGGAGGGCAGGCCCATTGATGCGGACGGCGAAGACGTGGCCACGGTTTGTCACAAAGGTGAATCCTGCAGCATCAGAGCTGACAGTGGTTGCAAGCAATGCGTCGTAGGTGACCCGGGTCGTGGAGAGGCACGATCCCGAGCCAAGGTCAAAGACATGGGCGTAGCCAAGCTGAGTGATGCAGACAACAGCGTTGCATGTGGACAGGGCATGGAGCGCAAGTGGAACGTCGTCGGCGGCATCGGGCGGGTGCACAAGCGGAACGGTTTGCCGGGCTACCGCGGCAGTGGTGCCGCTCTTGGCGATGTCTACCATGCTGACGACTGCGTGAGCGCCGGTACCCGCAGCGTAGACCAGAACCAACACGCCAGTCTCGTAGACAACAAAGGCGCAAGCGCGGCCGCTAACGTGTCTTGTCGGCTCACCAAACAGCGAGCAGAGCTGCACCGCGCCGCCGTCGGCGCGCACGCCGGCGACAGCCAGCCATCTCGAGTCGGGCGAGATGCAGCACGAGGTGATGGCAGCGCCGTCAAGCTCGGGGATGCGGTGAGCGACGTGGAGAGGGCTCGGCTCTGAGGCGACGTGCCAGCAGTAGACGGCCATGGTGGTGATGAGCGCCAGGGTGTTGTCATTGAGCCATGTGACAAGCTCGACGTCGTTGTCCATGACACACCTTCGGACAGCGGTGCCGAGCTTGAGATCGACGACTTTGATGCTCCGAGCCGAGCGCAGGACCAGGACACCCCCACCTGGTTTGAGCAGGGCATCGTCGACGTCTACATCCAAGATCACAACCTGGCCAGGATCCGCTATGTCGACCATGACGATCCTGGCCTCGTCCTCGACCGACTCGCGGACACAGAGATGGCTCTCCGACTCGAGCGAGACAGCCCCCGCGACCAAGGCCTCGCCGTCGATTCCCAGGTCCGACAGCTGCAGACAAAGAGAACGGTAGTGAGTCTCAGATAGTTGCTCTGTCTGCTGCTGCTGCCCACCCGGTGCAACCATCCCCTCGACCTCCTCCATCACCACCATCGACGACTGACGACCGATGACCGACGACCGTTCCTGCAGGTGGGGATAGCCATGGCGTACCTTGAGAAGCTTGTGCAGAGTGAGTGGTCTGGCACGTGTGGCAGCCATCCTGCACAGAGAAGAAGGAGACCTTGTATATTGCGCACGCGCGCGTGTGTGTGTGTGTGTGGGGGGGGGGGGGGTGCGTGTGGTGCAGGTCGTCGAGGGCAGGTGGCCTTGGTGTGGTTGGGGGGAGCTTGTGCCGGTCTTGAGGCTTCATTGATGATGCGAACGGATAACCCAAGAACAGCTTTGACAGAGCCAGACAGAACAGGTTTTGAGCACGCGCAGGAGGGGGGGGGGGGGGGGGGGGGGCTACTTCTCACCACCGATGACCACCATCACCCCCTAGTATACCTTGCCCATGATAGTAACCACATCCCCAACCTTTCTGATCCATCCATTCAACTCGCAAGTTGGCGAGCTGGCAGTCCTCCTAATCTTTGCACATCAATGGACGGAGCGGTGAAGCGGACGAGTGGCACCGTGGTTCATCGTCTGTTCCACATCAGGAACATTGGCCACACCGGACGACGACGCCAGCAACCAGCCAGACGCACCAACCACCGCCACACGACTCGACCGACCACGAGCACACACATACACACATAGAGAAAGCAAGAAAGAGAGAGAGAGAGACGTACAGAGGTGCATACACATATAACTGTCATGGCTGTGGGTGCACGGAGCAGGCCATGGGTTTGGTCGCCTCGTGACGAGGCCGCCGAGCCTGAGCCGGCCTACCACGAGTACCCTGCTGGTGGTACAGGCGCTGCCGCTGTACCTGCGGAGGCTACCATATCGAGTGGAGCCAGATCACATGCTTATGCCCAGTCCCAGGGGTATGCCCCCGCCCAGTCTCAGGGGTATGCCCCCGCCCAGTCTCAGGGGTATGCCCCCGCCCAGTCTCAGGGGTATGCCCATGCCCAGTCTCAGGGGTATGCCCCCGCCCAGTCTCAGGGGTATGCCCCCGCCCAGTCTCAGGGGTATGCCCCCGCCCAGTCTCAGGGGTATGCCCACGATCAGACGCCTGGCCACGGCTACAGCTACAGCCCGTACGCCGCCACCCAGAGCCCGAGCCCGTACCCGGCGGCTAGCCCGTACGCTGCGCGGGATCCGTATGCTGCGAGCGATGGTCCGGCAGGCGGTGGCAACCCGGCGTTCCTCGGCACCGCAGCGTATGCTGGTGCCGGGGCGACGCTCGGCGCAAACCAGACGGCGGCTTCATACCACGGCTACACCCAGCAGACCCCAGCTGCTGCTCTGACCGCGAGTCCGTATGGGCAGGGATACGGCCAGGACTACGCCGGTGGCTACGGCCAGGGCTACGCCGGTGGCTACGGCCAGGGCTACGCCGGTGGCTACGACCAGGGCTACGCCCAGGGCTACGGTTACGAACCATACGGCGCAACTGGCGGTGGCGGCGCCGTGCTGGGTGCACCGACCGCCGGTGCGGCTACTGGTGCTGCCACTGTTGGCAGCTACAGCCAGGGCGCGAGTCCGCTACTGGCGTCGATGCGCGGCGGCAGCAACACCCGCCCGCGGCTCGGCGCCGACGAGCCCTCATACTCGGACTCGGACGACGAGCCAGAGCCGATGGCCCGTGGGCCTGCGCTCCACGCCGTAGCTTCCACGACCGGCTTTGACGCCAGCACTGCGAGCGCCGACAAGCTGCCGATGGCCGCCGTCTACCACTCGCCGTATGCCCCGCAGGCTGCCACAGCCCCTCCTAAGCCGACGTCGATCAAGGAGCTCATCCGCCGAAACGCAGCAGTGCAAAAGGTCGGAACGCAAAAGCGCCGCGGCCGCGCCCCCAAGGCCCGCGGCGGCAAGAAGAAGGGCAAAAAAAGGTAGCTCGTACCGCCCGTCCCAGAGAAGGCCACATCCCCCCCGTCATGCCATCAGCCGGCCAATCTGTTGCAAAGGTCGCCGCTCGTGCGCCCGAGCGAGCCAATTTGCTCTCCTTGTTGTTTTTTGGATGACGTGACACCAGGGCGTTCCCCACCAAACCCACACGTGAATTGCCAGTCGCCGCACAGAGTCAGCGCCTCACTACACACCCTCCTTTGAAGCCCCCACGCCCACAGCTCGATCACCACTTGACTCGTCCGGTTTTTTTTTGTCTAGCCTTTGTACAAGCTACTATGTCTGCTTCTGACGCCCACCCGCTCTTCCAGCCGCTGACGATCGGCCCTGTGACTCTGCCGAACCGCATTGTCCAGGCGCCTTGCACGCGTGACCGTGCCGACAATGACGACGACCGTGTGCCGACGCTGCCGCGGATGGCAGACCACTACGCCATGCGGGCCAAGCACGAGTTCGGCCTGCTCATTGCCGAGGCCACGCTGGTTTCGCGCGACGGCGCGGGCTACATCTGCACGCCGGGCATCTACTCGCCGGAGCAGATCGAGGCGTGGAAGGCCATCACGCAGGCGTGCCGCGAGGCCAACCCGCGGGTCCCGTTCTTCTGCCAGCTCTGGCACTGCGGCCGCCACTCGCACCGGCTGTTCCAGGCCGACGGCGAGCTCCCTGTGGCGCCGTCGGCCATCCCCATCGGCGGCAAAGACGAGAAGCTGGTGCCTGGATGGAAGAAGGTGCCGTACGAGGCGCCTCGCGAGGCGACACTTGAGGAGATGCGCGGCTTCCCGGCCGTCTTTGCTGCCGCCGCCCGCAACTCGATCGAGGCCGGCTTTGACGGCGTCGAGATCCACTCGGCGAACGGGTACCTGCTCGACCAGGCGCTCCGCGACGGCTCCAACCAGCGGACCGACGAGTATGGCGGCTCCATCGAGAACCGCGCTCGCCTGCTGCTCGAGACCACAGTGGCCGTCATCGAGGCCGTCGGCGACTCGAAGCGCGTCGGCGTCCGCCTCTCCCCCGCCGGCCTCAACGGCGACATGACCGACTCGAACCCTGTCGCCCTCTTCTCGTATGTCATGACCGAGCTCGACAAGCTCAACCTCGGGTACATTCACTTTAACGAGGAGAAGCCTGACGACGTCGAGTTCGACTTTGCCCACCTCGCCGGCCAGGCGCCCAACACTCCCATCATCGCCTGCTTCCGCTACGACCTCGACCGCGCCACCAAGACGCTCAAGGCCTCCGGCGGCTACGCTGACGCCATTGCATGGGGTCAGTGGCAGGTCGCCAACCCGGACCTGCCCATCCGCTTCCGCCGCGCCATCGACTCGGGTGAGGAGCCTGTCCTCAACCCCATCGACTGGCCCACGGTCTTTGCCGAGGGCGACGAGGGCTACAACACGTACCCAACCCTTGACGAGGCCACCGAGTGATGGCGAGCAGTAACACCACCATAGCACCCTCACTGACCGGTAAGCGAAGCCCATGCGACTGCAGACATGCCCGCGGGCCGCGGGCCTGCGCCTGTACCTCCGCCTGCGCCTGGCGCTGCCGACGACGACGACGACGCCGCTGCGCGCGACTCGCCTTTGCTCGCCTCGATGGCGGCCATCAGCTGCGAGGTGGCCTTGGCCTTCTTGGCCGGCGGGCCATGGGGCTCGCCACCATCTCCGGCCTCGCGGCTCCGCTTGGCCTTACTCTTGCCTTTGGCCTTGGCCTTCTTCTTGGCCTTGGCCGCCGCCCGCGCTGCCGCCAGCCGGGCCACCAGCTCCTCGCGCTGAGCGTCGTCGGGATCGACAACGATGCCGTCGGCGTCGAGGTCAAAGCCAGCCGCACAGGTAAAGCATTGCCCGCCAGCGTCGACGTCCCGAAAGGCGCGAGCGGCAAAGACGTGTCCGCAGCGCAGAGCCACAAACTGCACTGAGCCGTCCATCGGCAGCTGTGTGATGGGGCAGAGGTGGACGACGGCATGCCCGCCGGCGTCGATGCTGGTTGGCGGCGGCTGGAGGACCACATCGCGCAGATCGCGGGTCTTGTGAATGTATGCCAACGCCTGCGGCAAGGTCTTGAGCAGCAGCGCCTCCAGCAGCGCCTCCTTGTTGAACAGCCGTCCGTACGGCCCAACCACTGCCGCGTGAGGATCGAGCGGCTGCTGCGAGAGCGCGCAAGTCGTCGCCACCGCCGCCGCTCGCGCCCGCTTGGCCGCCGCCGCCCGTGCTGCGCTCTCGGCCCCCCCACTCGCACCATCTCCTTCCGCTGCGGAATAGACCCGCCGTCGCCACCCATGCTGTCCGGCACCGAGTTGTGTGCGTGGGGTTGGGGGCGCGGCCGAGTCGCTCCTGGCGAAGCAGGCGGCCGCGTTTGAGTCGCGTTTGGGCCCAGGCGTGGTTGGCTGTGAGCTGGCGGCAGAGGGTGATCGGAGTTGGCTTCGGGGATAGCAGATGGGCAAAGGACGAGATGAGACAGAGTAGAGGCATAGAGAGGGGCGGATGGTGCGTGATGGCTGCAAAAGGGAGGAGGAGGGGGGGGAAGAGGGGCGGAGAAGAGAGAAAGCGACTGTGCGGAAATTGGAGATCAAAAGGATGTTTTGCCCTGCACTTGTTACACGGGGTGCGACGATGATGCGGATGACCAAGGTCTCGGAAAGCAGCCCCACCCATAGATGACCATCTGCTTCCATGTTGTACAAAGTGAGGATGCGACGGGTAAAGTATCGCAGCCGTGGGAGACGATGCTCTGACTGTGGTCCTCCGCCAGTGCGAGCTGAAATCGCAGCCGGCCAGTCGGTTGCCTCTACCGCGTCAGACTGCTGCCGCAAGTATCGATGCTTGTGTAATAAGCTCTCTCAACCGAGCCATTCTGCTTGCTGGCCAGTTTCGTCGTTGTAGTGAGCGTGCTCGCCATGCAGATGAGGATCCAGGCCCGGGCGAGCGGAGACATCGGCCCGACATCGGCCGTGACGCCATCACCCGCATCTCAGCCCGATGAGAGGAGCTACCACAGCGATGACTTGTTCTTCGAGGAGATCAAGACGAGAGAAGAGTACACCATGTGCATCATCCGCCCCCTACACCCCACGAGCCCCAGACCTCCCCCTACTCACCCACGGATGCACTGACCTGTCGGCGCAACTCTGTCGTGCGCGTCATCGATTGAGTTGATGAGCGGAAGCGGCAGCGTCAGCACATCGACTGGCTGAGGCTGGAGTGGATGACCGCGACCGTGGTGATGAGTATCTCTCTCTCACAAACTATCCTAGCTATGGTATGTGTTTGGTGCGGGAGGAAGCGGGGAGGAGGAGCCAGGAGAGGTCGGTTGGAGGAGGTGGGAGGGGGGTGGGAGGGGGTGAGGGTGAGTCATTGGCGGGAGGTGCTCACGGACGGGACGGAGTGTGGCCGGCATGTGGTGGACGGGAGCAGTTCCGTCTTGTTTCTGTGGGTGCTGCGAGTGCTGCTGCGCGGATGGCTGCTGTGGCGATGCCCGTGGGCGTGGGCGCGGCGGCTGGGATGCGGTCGCTGAGCGACGAGGTCAAGTCCACCATCGAGGAGGAGATCAAGAAGTCCAAGGTTGTGGTCTTTATGAAGGGCATTCCCGAGGCGCCGCGCTGTGGCTTCTCGGCCAACGTCGTTCAGATGCTGGATCTGGTTGGTGCCGGTGACTTTCACGCCGTCGACGTCCTCGAGGACGACGACATCCGCGAGGGCGTTAAGGAGTTCTCCGACTGGCCCACCATCCCGCAGGTCTACGTCGACGGCGCCTTTATCGGCGGGCGCGACATCGTGTACTCGATGTACCAGTCGGGCGAGTTGAAGACGATGATCGGCGGCGAAGAGACTGAGTCTGCATAAACAAACAATGCCTCGAGATGGCTGCCCAGCACCCCTTGCCGCGCCCCGCCCCTCCCCCGCGCCGACCCACGTCATTGGGACCAGGACCACGACTGGAGTCACTTGCCTCCCTCCCTCCCTCCCTCCCTCCCTCCCTCCCTCCCTCCCTCCCTCCCCCCTCCGCCACGGATGGCAAGCGAAGAGTACGACGGCCGTGCACTGGCTGCTGCACTGGCTGCAGAGCGCAAAGCCCATGCCGAGCTCCGCGAGTCGTCGCAGGCGCTTGTCACCTCGCTCCTGGCTCGGGTGGCGGCGGCCGAGGCTGGCGGCAGCGGGCTGGGCAGCGATGGCTTGGTCGGCGATGAGGCGGGTACTGGCAGGAACGAACACGATGCGGCGGCGTTGGCCGAGCTGGTCGTGGAGCGGACGTATCTGAAGGATGAGGTGGTGCGGCTGCGGGCGGCGGCGCTGGCGGCGGATGCTGATGCAAAGCTGCTGACGGCCCAGCTGGAGGAGCGGGTTGTTGCGCTTGCACGTGAGAAGGAGGATCTGGCGGCGGCGTCGGGCAAGGCGCTTGCCGCGGCCGCGGCCCGCATCGCCTCCCTCGAGGCCGCCGCTGCTGTCGCTCCACCAGAGCGCACGGATCTCCACCGCGCCGAGAACTCGATCGACAATCTCGAGGTTGCCCTGGCCAACGCCCTCCGCCAGCGCGACGAGGCCCGCACCACCGCTGCTGATCTCCATGTTGAGCTCCAGAACACGCGCGCGGCCCTGGCCGAGCAGACCGTCATCCGCGAGCGCCTAGAGCTGGAGCGTCTGTAATCTCACTCGCCACCCACCTGTGTGGGCTGCGCCAAGCCCAGCGATGTCATCCCCTCTTTACCTATACCCCCCCTATCAAAGTCGCACCTCATCCCGTCACGTCTCGCCCCCGATGCCGCCCTCCTCCTGCTCCCCGCTGCCGTCACGACCACGGCCGACCACTCCTCGCCAGACGATGAACGCACTGAGACTGGCGACTCGGCTGGCGATCAGACCGAGACCACGGATGGGGTGGATGGTGCCGGGCCTGGCTTTGTGGGGCGAACCGCGGGCGTGGGCGTCGAGCAGCGCAGGCCGGCGGCGGCGGCGTAGCATGACTGTGTCTGAGGCATATGCCGCGTTGGGCGTCCGCCACGGGGCAGCGTGGGACGAGGTCAAAGCCGCATACTTTGCCCTCGCCAAGACCCACCACCCGGACGTAGTGGACAAGGAGACTGTGAGCGCCGAGGAAGCCCACGCTACGTTCCTCCGCCTTGGTGAGGCCTACGCACTGCTCAAGGATGCAGCGGCGGGCGGGCCGGGCGGGCCGGGCGGAGGTGGGCCGGCCAGCTCCTCGAGCGGGAGCGCCGACGCGGGAGAGGCTGGCGGCTCGGGCCACGCGTGGTGGAATGTGTGGATGCGGCCGGGCGGCGGGCCGGGCGCGCTGCTGGGCAAGGACTCGATCCGGGTCACCAACGATCGGTGGGAGTCGCACATCCGCGGCTCCAAGCTCGCGTCCAAGCTCGATGCCTGGATCTTTGGCTCGGACGCCAACACGCTCATCGAGGAGCTGGTGCGTGAGCGCGATCTGGAGGCTGCGCTGGCAGTGTTTGAGCATCTCAAGGCGTCGCCGGACGCGAGTCCGCCGACTCAGTCGACGTACGCCATGCTCATTCGCGGCTGCACGCTCAACATGCGGCGGACCGGGCCCGACACCGACAACGAGGCCGACCCGTACACAGCCTCGCTGCTCGAGCTCGCCAAGGATCTGTTCAAGGAAATGCAGACAGGGCCCAAGTACAAGCCGTACGAGTCAACCATCCACGAGATGATCCGCGCTCACGGTAAGGCCGGCGACTTTGACGGCGCCTGGGAGCTCTTCGACAAGCTGCTGTTTGAGAAGTTTGTCCGCCCCACCAACCTCGTCTGCAACTCGATGCTCGAGATCTGCCTCACCACCGGCCACCACGCTGAGGCCCACAAGGTCTTGCTCATTCTTGACGGCGCCAAGTCGCTGCTCAAGCCGCTGTACAAGCCCGACTCGCGGACGTTTGGCCTTGCTCTTAAGAACTCGGTCGATGGCGGCTACTTTGCCACTGTCCCCGAGCAGCTGCGCATTCTCGCCTCTAACCACCTGTTCCCAGACCCGCCTACCTCGGAGCGCATCGTTACCGCCGCACTGACTGCCGGCGACGTCGACGCCGCCGACGCTATCCTCGCCGCCCTCGATGCGACGGGCGCGACTGCGCTCCCGCCGCCTGCCCTCGAGCGGGTTGCAGCCGCCCGCGCCCTCGCCCTCACCACTGGCTCTGAGGCCGGAGATGAGAAAACGGAGGTGTGACCCCAGCCAATCACAATGCTGTTGCTGTTTGCACTCGCTCACGTCGAGGGTGACATACGTTTAAGGATCTGTCATTCACCTGTGGTTGTTATATACCGCTCCCCAGTTGTAAGTAGAGTCGCCACCGCCCCAACTTCCTCTCCTACATTAGCTGCGGCCAGTGGCACAAACATGGGTCGAGAAAGAGAGTTATTCCGTTGTCGCCATAAAGAATTGACTTGAAGATCGTCCGAGCGCTTGGAAGACTTGTCATCATCCCCATGTCTGCTACCACCCATTGCCCCCCCCCCCCCTCCCCCCCCATCCCACACCTCGCTTCACGTACACTTGCAAGGGAATCGATATCACTGCTTCTTGCGGCAATCCGGGCAGAACCCTACACACCGACACAACACACACGGTAAGTTTGACCCCAACCCCCCCAACCTCAACCCCATCCCCCATTCCCAACGTACAGTCGCCAACAGGCGCAGATGTGAGCCCGACGCAGGCGTAGTGGAACCACTCCAGCTCGCAGTCGCGTTTTCGCAGCCGACCATCTCGCCATACGAGACGCGGCGGCAGTAGCAGTAAACCGGCTCGTTGGGATCGACAGCGACCCGAGCCTCATTGGCCGGGATGTCGTAGGCCTTGTTAGCCGCCGCCGGGGCCGGCTTGGGCGCCGGGGCAGCAGTAGCGGCGGCAGCCTCCGACTTGGACGCCGAGCGGCGGCGCTTCTCCGACGTTGCCGACGACTTTTGCCGCTTGTTGGCCCGCGATGAGTTCTGTGACCGCGACTGTGGCTTGCGCTTGCGGTTGGCGGACGCCCCGTGCACAATGGGGACCTCCAGCTCGGCCTCAAACCGCGCCAGGTCGTCGTCGAGACGGCGGATGTGCTTGTCGACCAGCTCGTACGTCTGCATAGCAATGTCGACCTTTTCGTCCGAGTACTTGAGACATGACTTGAGATGCGACAGAATCTTCTCCACCTTGTCCTTGTCCGGCTGCTTCGACGCCTCGTACGCCTTGCGTGCCTCGGGGTGGTACTGCTTCTGGAGCTCGTCGATCTCCTCCACAAGCTCGCTCGACCGCGAGTCCAGCTCCCGCATGAGCTTAAAGTTGCGTTCCAAGTCCGACGGCAGCGACGCCACGCCTACACACCACCCGCACCAAGTGCCAAGCCCATGACACAGCCAATGTCACCGTGAGTCACCACCACACGCCTGCTCTGCTCTGCCAGCCGAAGCGCTGCGGCCCATCCCAAAAAAATCGGCGCGAGGAACACCGCTGGCGCCAGCACAGCGACCGAGGGACGGGGGGAGAGGGGAGGGGCAGGAAGGGGAAAGGGGGGGGGGGGGGGGGGTTACGTACAGCCGAGGTAGTCCTCCAGGTATGAGCCCATGTTGTTGACGCCCCCGTGTACCAACACCCACGAGAGAGAGAGAGAGAGAGAGAGAGACAGGCGTGTCTTGGTTGAGCGGGCTCACCAATACATACGATTATCAATTGAGTGCGTCGGACTGTGTGTGAGGGCGGAGGGTCGCATCGGATGGACTCATTCTGTGTGACTTGTGGCTGCGAGGAGGAGACCGAGTCGCATTGTAGCAGGGCAGAGGGGGGAGGGGGGGGGAAAATGGGCTTGGGGGTGTGAGGTTGTGATGTATGTGTATGTACGCTATGGAGAGAGAGAGTGTGTGTGGGGAGTATGGGATTGATGATGGTCGTGTCATAAGCATGAGCGTGTGTGTGTGTTTGTGTCTGTGCCCGCGCGCGTGTGTGTGTGTGTGTGTGTGTGTGTGTGTGTGTGTGTTTGTGGAGGGCCTCGAGCGGACGCAGCAGACGGCAGGCGAAGCTGAGTTCAGCCCCGCCCGTAGCTGGTGGTTAGCAAGGTAGCGGGCAACACTTGACGTGGCTTGAGCAGGAGTCGGTGCCCAGCAACGACAACTTCTTCTCTGTAGTCGGTGCAGTCGGTGTAGTAGAGGGCGTACCGAAACAGAGGTGGGACCATGCCGAGAGTTGGTGTTGACGACGATGTGGTCGCGGCCGCCCGCCGCATGGAGGCGGAGGACGCCCGCGAGGAGGCTCAGGGCAACAAGTATAAGGCCTCGGGCTTTGTCTTTGGCAACGTCGACAAACGCGGCCATCTCGAGAAGGAGTTCTACGACACTGTACGTCTACTGTTTTAGGGACTTTGAGGGGGGAGGAGGGGGAGGGCGGCAAGGGTGTGAGCCCGACGAGGGAAAGCGAGCGAGTTTGTTGCTCTCGGCGGGCGGAACTTACCAACTTGCGGTCGCCCGTGTTCCGCGGGAATGGTGTGTCATGGTGTGTAGGATGTGCGGCGTGACCTTGACGAGATGCCTGATGACGTGGGCGACGCAGCGGTGGAGACCAAGGCCTCGCTCGGACTGAAGCCTGGACGCGGCGACGGCGCGGCCGGCGCGAGTTCGTCCATGGCGTCGCGGGCGTCGCGGGCGCCGGCAGAGCTCTCGCTCTCAGCTAGGTCGGCTGCCGAGAGGGCACAGTACAAGGAGGCTGCCCTGGGGCTTGTCCAAGGCAAGGCAGTCGGCGACGATTCAGACTCGGATGACTTTGACGACGACGATGATGACGACGATGACGACAATCAGAGCAGCGCTCGCGCACAAGGTGGCGCTGACGAAGACGACGAAGATTTCGATGATGATGACGAAGACGACGACGAGTCGTCAACGTCAGAGGGCTCGCTCTCGCCAGGTGCGGCCCAGTCGCAGGCCCAGGCCAAAGCGCAGTCGCGGTCGGCAACGCTAAGCAAGAGTGAGCGGACACTGGAGCAGGTCCAAGCACTGTTCCCCAAGTTTGAGCCGAACCGGATCCTCACCTTTACGGAGCTGTTTGCGGCACCCGAACCGCCGATTCCGGAGCGGGAGCGCGGGCTGCAGTTCGGCTCGCAGGTCGGGTTCTCGCGGACGCTGCACCCCGAGGTTGCGCCCGACGAGACGGCGCTGTTTGCGCGGCACCAACCCGGAGTCGAGACCGGGCCCGAGAAGCGCCGGCCGGCGCGCAAGTACAACGTGGCGCCGGAAGCGCCGCGGATCCCGTCGCCACCACCGCTGCCCGCGCCAGCAGAGAAGGCGTGGGCGGCGCCGCTCGCGGGCAGCAATATCCAGGCCCCTAGCCTTGCGGCGCCTGCCGCAGCCGACGCGCCGGGCATCGAGCTCGCAGAGTGGGAGTCAGGCGTGCTGTACGACGACGAGGATCTGGCGCGGACGTCGCCGATTCTGGGTGCGTCTCGAGTCTCGGGCTACTCTCGGCGAGACAACCTGGCGTCGTACTACAATCCCGAAGTGGAGCTCGGAAATTGGGATGCCGCAGTGGTGTACGATGACGCGCCCAACGCCGAGCAGCTGGCGGCAACGTCGCTGGTGGTTGACATTAACGACCCGTACATGGTGCTTGGCGAGGCCGGATCCGAGTCGTACTCCGAGTCGGACTCGGACGACGAAGCGGCAGCGGCAGAAGCGGCAGCGGCAGCGGCAGCAGCGGCAGCGGCGCAGGAAGAAGAGGAGGAAGACGAGGAAGAAGAAGAAGACGACGACGACGACGAAGTGGAAGAGGGCGCCGAGGGCGATGCACCGCGCAAGCGGCGGCGCAAGCGGCGCGGTAAGGAGTTTGCGCCGCCGACGCATCGGGTGACGCGGCGGCGGACCGTGACGGTGGCACATCGCAGAGCCGGTGGGTCGGGCGCATCTGACGCAGACGGGGTGGAAGCAATGCGGGTGGTGACGAGGCCGCTTCGTGGCTTTAACCTCTCGTACGACCCGTACTACGCGACGGCGATTCGGGCGGACGCGTCGAAGCGCAAGGCGACGCTGCGGACGGTGATCAAGCACGCCAAGCCGGCGACAGAGCTCCACCCCGCGCTGTACCCAACGCAGCTGACGCCCGAGGGCATGCGGCACTTCCACCGGCCGCGGCTGCTGTTCTTCAACCCGCGGCACCGCAACTTTACGCTCAACTTGCCCAAGACGCGCAACCGCGACGTGGACATCGACGACGTGGACTACGATCCGGCGGAGCCGTTTGCCACTCGGCGCGACCTCTCGCACACCATCGACGAGGGCCACATGATTGCGCTCGAGCACGTGGACGAGATGCCACTGCTGCTGACCGGGGTGGGGATGGCGTCCGAGGTTGTGTCATACTACCGCAAGCGGAGCAAGGACGACGTGCGGCCGGCCGAGGCGGTGACGGAGCTTGGAGTGCCGCTCTCACTCGACCCGCGCGAGCCACTGCCGATCTACGGCGGAGCGCTCAAGCGCGGCGAGAGCATGCTCTTGCTGTCGAACAACTTGTTCAAGGCGCCGATTGCCAAGCAGCAGCAGGCGTACAAGAACGACTTTCTGGTCATGAGGCCGCGGTCGAAGAAGTTCCGCGGGCGGATGTTCATCCGCGAAATGCCGCAGATGTACTGCATCGGGCAGATCCAGCCGCAGATCATCATTCCGGGGCCCAACTCGAAGCCATACCTTTCACTGGTCCGCAAGCGGCTCTCGCTCTTTGTGCTCCGGCTGTTCCAGGAGGACAAGGACCGGATCTTCAAGCTCTCTGACGTGGGCAAGTACTTTCCGCAGCACGCCGAGTCGACGCTCCGCAAGCGGCTCCGCGACGTGGCCAACCTCAAGCGCGGCGAGGACGGCGACAACTACTGGCACATCCGCGACGACATCCGGAGGCGGTTCCCGGCCGAGGAGCATTTGCTGCAGATGCTGACACCCGAGGAGATCTGCGTGTACCTGGCCATCGAGCGCGGACAGCAGGTGCTCAAGGACGTCAAGGACGTGTTTGCCGGCACCTCGCGCAACTACTTTGCCGACAACGAGACTAAGATTGCGCCGTGGACGCGGACCAAGAACTTTGCCGCGGCGCGCGAGCACCGAGTGTATCTCGACCTCGACGCGAGCGTCGGTGACCCACTCGGCTTCAACGCTGGAATTCCGTTTATCAAGTGGTCGAAGAAAATGCCTGCACGCGCGCTGGTGCTCGAGACAGCGAACGTGACAGACCTTCGTAACTCGGAGGTGCGGCTGTCAAAGCAGAAGATCGCGACGCTGACGGCGTTCCGCAAGTACATGAAGCGCTTAGAGGGCCGGTTCTCGACCCAGGTTGCGCTCATCTCAACGCCAACACCGCCCAAGTACGTGCCGCCAAAGAACGTGGAGGACAACGAGTGGGCGGTGTTCCCGGACGAGGTGGTGGAGATTATTGCGCCGCTCGAAGTGTACCACGCCCGCAAGCGGCACAAGAACCTCGCGGGGCGGTCTGTGGCACGCACGACGGTGCGGCCGACGTCCGAGGCCGAGGCGGCACGCGAGCGTGCGCGTGCGCGCGAGGCTGCCGAGGACGACGCGGCCGAGGCCGCAGCAGTGGCCAGCCGCGACACGTCGGCCGAGGCTGTGCAGGCGCGGGCTGCAGCGCGGGCGCAGGAGGCGCGGGCGTCGAGCAAGCAGCGCCGGTACTACATCAAGATCACGACGCCGTCAGGCAAGGTGGTGATGATTAAGGACGGCGCGACGGTGCAGCACTACGTTTCTCGGAAGAAGGGCAAGCGCGGATCCGAGGTCGGCGAGGAACGATTCCACAACTCGAAGGACGAGGCGGAGAAGGCAGCCAAGCTCAAGGTGATCGAGAAGCGCAACCGCGAGGCACTGCGGAAGAAGGTCGCCATGGGCCTCGACAACTCGGACACGGTGCTCGGCCAGCGGACTGCGGCAACGATGGTGTGTGGCGCGTGCGGCAACATCGGCCACATGAAGACCAACCGCAACTGCCCCAAGTACGTCGAGAGCCGCAAGCGGCGACTGGCGCGGCGGTCGGGCAAGGGCGGGCGCGAAGCCAAGGCCAAGAACCCGATGCTCCTCACGCTCCGTGTCAACGGCGACGATGACGACGGCGAGATCAAGCCGAAGCGGCGGCGTGGGCGTCCGCCCGCAAAGCGCGGCGGGCGGCCAGCGCAGGCCGGCGCGCGCAAGAAAAAGGTCAAGAAGGAGTTTGACCTCGACGCCGAGAAGAAGAGCAACCGCGGCGGCCGACGCGGCGGCAAGGACGAGGCTGCACCGCTCAAGGCCATGAACCGTATCTTCAAGTCGATCGCCGACGCCATGAAGTCGCGCGACCAGACGTACCAGATTTTCTGGTACCCGGTGACCGACGATGTGGCGCCGGGCTACTCGGCGGCCATTTCGGAGCCGATCTGCCTCACCGAGATCCGCGACAAGGCCAACGCGTGCGAGTACACCACCCGGGCGCTGTTTGAGCGCGACGTCACCCTGTTGCATATCAACGCCAGCAAGTACAACGGTCCGGTCTCGGACATCACCCAGCTCGCCTCTGACCTCCGCGAGCTCGCCTTTGCCCGCATCGAAAAGTGCAAGCTCAAGATCGACCGGCTTGAGATCGAGGCCATGCCCTTTGTCCAGGCGCGGCTCGTCCGGAAGCAGATGGCAGCCATGGCAGCCCAGCAAGCACAGGCGATGGCGCAGGCCGCTGGCTCGGGCTCGGGCTCGGGCTCGGGCTACGGCTCGTACTATGACGAGTATGACGACGAGGGAAGCGGCGATATGAGCGAGAGTGAGTAGTTCGCCACGGTCGCTCATCCTTAAAGTGATGAACACAGTTACATGGGAGTCTTTTCACTCTCATCAGCAAGCTGGCTGGAGTAGCCGCCGATGAGCAGTTGAATTGGGTTGTCGCTTTGACGCCGTCACTTGACGCGTGAGCAGCGTGCGGGAGCCATGGCATACCCGAGCGTGCTGGAGAGGTACTACACAGAGAGACAGACCGAGTGCACGACGTATGTTTGCGAGCATGTCAACGGGTTGCGGGTGGTGCGCTTGGCCGAGAGCCATCCCGCGCTGGCGGCCGGCCCGCCTGCCAGGATCGAGTATGCCAAGCCACTGCTCGACGCCGTCCCACTGCCCGAGGATGGGAGCGGGGGGGCGGGGCGGTCTGGGCGGCGGAGTCGGAAGGGACGAAAGAAGAAGGGCCAGCAAGGAAGCGTGCCAGAGCGGGACCCGTTTGCGGTGAAGGCAGGCGGCGTGGTGGCCAAGGTGACCGATGCAACCGGCGTCGAGCACGACGTCGTCCTCGGCGAGGCCGGCTCGGTTCTCGAGATCAACACATGCTTGGCGAGTGCGCCCCAGCTGCTAGCCGATGTAGCATCTGGTCGCGGCTGGGTGGTAATTCTCACGCCCGGCACCGGTGGTGATCCGACTCGGAAGCGCAAGCACTCGGCAGCAGGCGTCGTCGAGGTCGACTGATGCGTGCTGACGACTGGCTGCACGGGGAGCATAGCTGTGCTGCGCATGCCAAGCACCGTGCCGGTTGGCACGATGTGTGGGCACTGGAAGACAGCGAAGTTCACGCGAGGAAACCTGTCACGCTGTCGGCTTGTTTGCGCCGATGTTGCGAGACTTGGAACTGTGTCGGATCAGCTGTCGCATCAGTTGAGACTAGCGTGTATCGACCCCAACCGCAAACAGAACCGTCATCAGCGCAAGCGAGCTGGACTCTCCAGCCAGCGACATGCTTGGCACGAGGTGATTGAACATAGTCGCCATCACGGCTGCATCCACTTCCAGCTGTAGCGACGAGCTGGTGCGGTACGTACAGACGAACACCAGCGAGAGTACATATACCATGAGCACAGCGAGCAACATCGGGCTCCCTCAGAGCCGCACGGGAGGATCAATGTAGAGATAGCCACGCCCAACCGCCGCACTGGTACCACGTCCTCGCACCACCCCGCTCGGTCCACAACGCCGGAAAATCGTAAGGCTTACGCTGAGCGCGCCGCATCACCGGCAGCCACCGTGAGCCGCACCTGCATTGCCACGACGGCAGCCATGCTGGCGAGGAGGAACCACCGCTAGTCCAGCAACCACAGCCAGCTCGGCGTGCTTCCCGCACCAGCACATGTGCCACGGCGCCGACGCCAGATAGCTTGCGCATGGGCAGGAGACCCGCTCCGACACGCACGTGTACAAAGTTTGTGCCTTGGCCACTCGCCGAAATTTCAGCATCACACGCTGCGGGACTGAAGCCGCCACCTGCGGACCGGACCGACCGCCGACAGCTACGAAGACGGCTACTGCCAGCGAATGCGCGACGCACTGGAGAACGGCCACGCCAGAACTACAGCCGTAACCGGTGCCGCCGTCGCCTCGACAAACAGAGCGGACCTTTAGCGGCGGCGCCACGTGCTGGGTGCGTGGGTCGCGACTGGCTCATATTTTCGCTGGAATCGCGTGGCAACCTCTGGGCACGACACACCCACCCACCCCACTCATTCTGACTGCGAGCGTAATCATGAGCTACAAAGCACGCGAAACTGAGATGACGCGTCCTTCCGTGTCCGGTTTCGGGTTGGAGTACTGGTGCTGCTGCTGTGCGTCGTTGTCGAGGGCGTGGCCGGTGCGAGTGGTGGCGGACACACGCCGTTTCCGCGACCAGACATTCCGCAGTGTCGGGCCGAGATGGCGGCGGTGGAGCACGAGGTGAGCACTGCAGCGAATGGTCCGTGGTCTTTGATTGCGGTTGACATGGATGGAGATGAAGATTTGGATCTGGTGTCGGCGTCGGCGTATGACGACAAGATTGCGTGGTACGAGAACACCGACGGGGTCGGGACCTTTGGGCCGCAGCAAGTGGTGAGCACGGCTGCAGACAGTGCGCGGTCTGTGATTGCGGCTGACATCGATGGAGATGGCGATCTGGACCTGGCGTCGGCGTCGGAGAGCGACGACAAGATTGCGTGGTACGAGAACACCGACGGGCTCGGGACCTTTGGGCCGCAGCAAGTGGTGAGCACTGCAGCGAACGGTGCGCAGTCTGTGATTGCGGCTGACATCGATGGAGATGGCGATATGGACTTGGCGTCGGCGTCACTCGACGACGACAAGATTGCGTGGTACGAGAACACCGACGGATTCGGGACCTTTGGGCCGCAACAAGTGGTGAGCACTGCAGCGGACCGTGCGCGGTCTGTGATTGCGGCTGACATCGATGGAGATGGAGATATGGACCTGGCGTCGGCGTCGGAGCTCGACAGCAAGATTTCGTGGTACGAGAACACCGACGGGGCCGGGACCTTTGGGCCGCAGCAAGTGGTGAGCACTGCAGCGAACGGTGCAAAGTCTGTGGTTGCGGCTGACATCGATGGAGATGGCGATCTGGACCTGGCGTCGGCGTCGTCGAGCGACGACAAGATTGCGTGGTACGAGAACACCGACGGGGCCGGGAGTTTCGGACCGCAGCAAGTGGTGAGCACTGCAGCAGACGGTGCACAGTCGGTGATTGCGGCTGACATCGATGGAGATGGCGATCTGGACCTGGCGTCGGCGTCGCACGCCGACGACAAGATTGCGTGGTACGAGAACACCGACGGCTCTGGGAGTTTTGGACCGCAGCAAGTGGTTAGCACCGCAGCAGACTTTGGTCAGTCTGTGATTGCGGCTGATATTGATGGAGATGATGATCTGGACCTGGCGTCGTCGTCGGTGCTCGACAACAAGATTTCGTGGTACGAGAACACCAATCAGACTGCGGCGTTCGGGCCGCAGCAAGTGGTGAGCACTGCAGCGGTCTATGCGTCGTCCGTGATTGCGGCTGACATTGATGGAGATGGCGATCTGGACCTGGCGTCGGCGTCGGCGTATGACAACAAGATTGCGTGGTACGAGAACACCGACGGGGCCGGGAGCTTTGGGCCGCAGCAAGTTGTGAGCACTGCAGCGAACGGTGCGCGGTCTGTGATTGCGGCTGACATCGATGGAGATGGCGATCTGGACCTGGCGTCAGCTTACTCGAACACCATTGCGTGGTACGAGAACACCGACGGGGCCGGGAGTTTTGGGCCGCAGCAAGTGGTGAGCACGACAACGACCCTTGCGGTGTCTGTATTTGCGGCCGACATTGATGGAGATGGCGATATGGACCTGGCGTCGGCATCGAGTTCTCTCGACCAGATTGTGTGGTTCGAGAACACCGACGGCGCGGGGACCTTTGGACCGCAGCAAGTGGTAAGCACGGCTGCGGACGGTGCGGCGTCTGTGATTGCGGCTGACATTGATGGAGATGGCGATCTGGACCTGGCGTCGGCGTCGCAGGTCGACGACAAGATTGCGTGGTACGAGAACACCGACGGATTCGGGACCTTTGGGCCGCAGCAAGTGGTGAGCACAGCAGCGACCAGTGCGCGGTCTGTGATTGCGGCTGACATGGATGGAGATGGCGATCTGGACCTGGCGTCGGCATCGTTCAACGACGACAAGATTGCGTGGTACGAGAACACCGACGGGCTCGGGACCTTTGGGCCGCAGCAAGTGGTGAGCACTGCAGCGAACGGTGCAAAGTTTGTGGTTGCGGCTGACATCGATGGAGATGGCGATATGGACCTGGCGTCGGCGTCGCACGCCGACGACAAGATTGCGTGGTATTCCTGTTTCTCGCGTGGACCGTTCCACGCTTACGCAGCAACCACTCATTCTCTCGACACTTCGTGCATGTCGTACAACTCGCCCGCCGCCTGCCTCTCATCGGCACTCACCCGCCTCTCACGCTGCATGCGCGATACCCTGCTCCTTCCACCAGGCCGATACTCTTGCTTTCGCGACAAGCACCTGCACATGTTTGATAAGAGCATCATTCTCGCCTCCACCGAGTCTGGAACCGCCACCTTTGCCTGCAATGGCAACGCGCTCTTCCGTCTCACCTCCACTTCTAACTCCTACACCGAGCTTGATCTGGTAGGCCTCCGACTCGAGAACCTCGGCAACAGCCACGCCACGCCAATCGTCGGCTCAAGTGGGTTGCGTGTTGAGGATGGCAACTCCGTCCTTCGCCTCCGCAATGTCACTATTGACGGCGGATCGTCGCCTTCAACCAGCAACCAACTGGCCGGTGGTCGTGGTGGCTGTTTACTTGTGACGGATGGTGCAAAAGTCGAAATCGTCAACTCGACCCTGACTCGCTGCACAGCTGGTAGTGACGGTGGCGCTGTGGCCCTAATGGATTCAGGAAGTGAGCTAGTGCTCCAGAGCTCTCGCATCGAATCATCAACTGCCAGCAACGACGGTGGCGCCGTGTGGGCAGGTGCCGATACTATTGTTGCCATCGCGGATGGATCGAGCCTATCGGCAAACTCTGCTGGCAGCAGTGGCGGCGGACTATCCGCTTCCGACAACACCCACATTGTGCTCATGGACTGTTCTCTGGACAGCAACACCGCTGGCGGTCTCGGCGGTGGCCTCTTTCTCTCTCCGTTCACCATCGCCAACGTGTCGACGTCTGCGATCACCGGCAACACCGCCAGCTTTGGCGGCGGCCTTGCTGTATCCTCCGACCCCACATCGACCGCCGGCAAGTTCTCCGTCGTCGACATTCCTACCGCATCCCCTCTAGCGCCCACTTCTTCGCATGCCCTCATGCTTGACGACGTCACGGTCACTGCCAACACCGCATCGCGGGTCGGCGGCGGCTTCTTTGTGTGCGGGGCCCAAGTCACTGTCTCTGGTCACTCGGCCTGGTCCTCCAACGCCGCCCTCTGGTCGCCCACAGCGCGCTCATCCGCCGATGCGTTCGAGTGTGGCGGCGGGCCGTGGCTCGACACCAGCGCGGCTCAACTCGACCTAGGCTCACCTGATATCCAAGGCCCACCCGCCACTCTCGCCTGGGCCGTCGAGCCCACTGCAGTCGTTGAGGCCGGAGGCGTCGTCACCGGCGCGGTCCGCGTCTACGACGCTTTTGGTCGCAATGTGGTCTACCGAACCACCATTGCACAGACCATCTACGCAGCGTCGCCGGCTCTACCACCGCTTGGTCTGCCCGACATCCTGCTCGAGTCACCCAACGTGGCACTGCCTTCGGCCACGCTTTCCATCGTCGATGGCGCCCTCGTACCTGCCACCGTGACGTTCTCGGTCTCTCTCGTCACCGACGGCTCCGGCCGCGGCCTTCCGGTGCCGCCACTTCCAGGCTCGGTCGACATTGTCCCATGTGGACTCGGCCGCGGCGGCGTGACCGAAGACGACGTCACCACCTGCGCGCCCTGCCTCGATGGCACCGAGTCGCTGGAGGTTTCGCTGGCCCCATGTACGGCCCAGTCTTCTTGTCCGACCAACACCCTCCGGCTTGCAGCCAACACAACCAACGAGCCATGTGTGTGCGTGCCCGGCTTCTACACCCCATCGGGCCAGTTCAACGAGCCTTGCATCGCATGCCCATCCGGAGGCCTCTGCACGGGTGGCACAGCTCGACCTGTGGCCGGCCCGGGCTTCTTCCCGGACGAGAGCGATCCAACGCTCTTCCTCGCCTGTCCCAACCCCGATGCATGTGCCGGCCAAGGCCGATGCCAGGCCGGATACGGCGACCGGCTGTGCGCGCAGTGCCTGCCCGACTACTATCGGCTCCGTGGAAAGTGTTACGCATGCAAGGCTGGCGTCAATACAATCGTCACGGTGCTTTTGGTGCTTGCGGCGCTTGTTGTTGCGGCTGCGCTGGTGAGCTTCAGCCTGGCCGAGGCGGTGCGGTACAAGTTTGCCGCCGCCATGATCGGGCTCAACGCTCTGCAAATATCCGCCCTCTACGGGAGGCTCGAGCTCGACTGGGGTCCCGTCGCCGCGGTCTATTTTGACATCACGTCGTTTGTCAACCTCAACCTCGAGCTCACCAGCCCCGAGTGCAGCCTGGCCTCAGGCGCCGACGCTTGGGTGATCAAACTGGTGTTGACGCTAGTCCTGCCAGTCCTAGCTGCGGCTGCTATCGTGGTCGTCGGCTGCGGGTTTGCTGCCGGCATCACGATCAAGCTTCGGCCGGTCGCAAGCTACAGCCTGGGCCAGCTTGCCGGCGCATGCAAGCGCGCATGGTTTCAGAGCTTGGTCCTTCTTTACCTGCCGCTCACCGGCGCTGCGTTCTCAGTCTTTGGGTGTCGGCGCGATGAGGCAGGGAGGTGGGTGCTCGACGCCGATCCGGTGCGGAGCTGCTACAACTCGGCCTGGTGGACCGGGCTGTTCCCCATTGGACTTGCTGGCATCGTCGTGTATGCCGTCGCCATTCCTGGGTGCGTGGTGTGGGTGCTGCGCCGTGCGCGCGATCGCATGGAGGCGACAACCTTTGCAGCGCGATACGGGTTTCTGGTCGGTCGTTTTACTAGTTCGCACTGGTGGTTCGAAGCTGCCATCATGGCCCGCAAGCTCATGGTGGTCATGTGCATGACGTTCTTTTTCACTGACGAAGGCAAGGCCAACGGCACGGTGTTTGCGCTGGTGGGCTCATTCGCCCAGCTCATCTATGCGCAGCCGTACGGTCGCTCCTTCCACAACGCACTAGCAGTGACTGTGCTAGCGGCGACCATGTCTGTGCTCTACGCCGGCACGTTTGATGACTACACGCTGCGGATGGTCGGAGTGGTCGTCGGAGTGGTGGCCACCATGGCCGCTATTGTCATCGGCAACGGCATCGATTTGTGGCTCATTGCGCGGCACGAGCGGCAAGCTGACGAAGAGTACTTTCAGAGCGGCGTATCTGATTTTGCTACTAGCGCTGCTACGCCGGTGGGCGGAGGCAGCTTTGGTAACGATGTCGAGTTGGACAAGGGTAGGCTTGGATCGGACGAGCCCGTCAATAGCCACTCCATCGAGATGTTCTCCGTCGGAGGCGAAGCCGATGACTCGATCTCGTTGGGGCTACATTCAGCAAACGCGCCATCAATGTACTCCATTGATTAAATATGAATGCGTTGTCAGTCACCGAACCCACAAGTGTTCGATTCGGCTGTGGGCGGAGGGAGTGGCGGGTACGGCGAATGAGCCTGAAGATTGATGTGGGTGGGCGAATTGAAGAAGATGCAATGGTGTGGGTGTGGGGGATGACGGTGGAGGGGCTTGGGCGGCGAGGGCGAGGAGGACGGACGGGATTGGATTGAGATGGACGTCGATGGAGACGAGAGCTTGGGATTGAAAGACGAGACAGACCACTGCACTCTAGTCCACCACTGCATTGCCTATCGCTAGTCCTTGACCTCTCTTGCTCTTCCTCGTCTTGGCCAGCCCGGTGGCTTCGTCGTCTGGCACGGTGATCGGCAGCAGGGGCGGCTGGCGATGAGCAGGCCGGCGGGGGCTGTGATGGGCAAGGCCGGCGGAGGGAGGGGAGGAGTGGGTTGGAGGGCAGAATGGTAGGCATTGCCATTGATATAGCTATCCGTATGCATCGCCTCCAATGCCCTGTCGATGGCTAGCTTGCCCTCGGTGGTGCCGGAGGTGGTCGGTCGGCGGCGGGCGGCGGTCGGCGGCGAGCAGCCGGCGGTCGGCAGCGATGCTGCTGATGTGCGTATCGGCGCACGTGAAGTGGGTGGCTATATTTGCAGGGGTAGTGAGTATGTGTGGTGTGGGTGTGGTGGTTGTGGGTGGACAGGTTGGGGAGTGGGGGTCGGAGATGGGCCCGGGGAGGAGGGGTCAGCAGCATCGAAGGGACACAGGGCCAACAACTTGGGCCCGAGCCGGCAGAACTCGGATTCTGGAATACTGCAGCTGTGGATAGGAGACTGTGCGAGGGGATAGTGTGTGTATGTAGTAGGGTAGTAATGAAATCAGATTGGCCATATCTTGCAATGAGTGTGGTGGGGGTTGTGTGCGGGGTCGGGCGGTTGAGGACGTGCTCAACCACCTAGGGCAAACAAGTCGACGCGAAAGTGAGCCGAGGAAGATGGGTATGGATGACAGCGATATTGATACTGGTGATAGTGTGGCGTGAGTGATGACCTTGAGTGTGGTCGCGGGTGGCGTAGCGGGTAGTGAGAAGGAGCTAGGTGGTGATGAATGTGGGCTGATCGGACGAGCGGGCGACGGCTGGCGGCTGGTGGTCGGCGAGGCAGGGGCAGCAGAGGGAGCTGGGTCGGGGCTGGGTGGCTTGAGATTGCTGTTGGTTGGTGGACATGCAGTATGGCATGTGATGGTTAAGGGGAATGGGTGTCGAGGTCGGGAATGAGGATGCGGGTGAGCTGGAGCGAGGAGACGAGGAGGACGAGGAGGAAGAGGAAGCCGAGTGCGCGATGGGATGGTGGGGGGTATGACCATGGCACGGTGGTGGGAGTTGTGGCTGCCATGATAGTGATGGTAGTGGAGTAGGGGGTGGGGTGGTCGTTTGTGGTGACGGGTGGTAATGAGTATGGTAGGGGGGATGAGGGGGTCGTCACGTGGGTGACGGGACGGGCGAAGCGGTGCTGGGTATGGCGATTGGGCTTGAGCATTGATGTGGGCGAGTTGGATGAGGATGATGGGTGGGTGTGGAGTGTGGGCAATGAGGGTGAAGGGGCTTGGGCGGCATGGGCGAGGAGGGCCGACGGGATTTGATTGATGGACGTCGATGGAGACGATGGCTTGGGAATGCGGGGAAGGCAGACCACTACACTCTAGCCCACCACTGCATTAGATATCGTTTGCCCTTGCCCTCTCTTGTTCTTCCTTGTCTTGGCCAGCCCGGTGGCCTCGTCGTCTGGCTCGGTGATCGGCGGCAGGGGCGGCGGGCGATGAGCAGGCCGGCGGGGGCCGTGATGGGCAAGACTGGAGGATGGAGGGGGGACTGGGTTGGAGGGCGCACTGGTAGGCATTGCCATTGATATAGCTATCCGTATGCATCGCCTCCGATGCCCTGTCGATGGCTAGCTTGCTCTTGGTGGTGCCGGAGGTGGTCGGTCGGCGCGGGCGGCGGTCGGCGGTGAGCAGCCGGCGGCCGGCAGCGATGCTGTTGACGGGTTGGTGTCGGCTGATGTGAATATCGGCGCACGTGAAGTGGATGGCTATGTTTGCCAGGATGGTGCGTACGTGTGGAGTGGGTGTGATGGTTGTGGGTGTGATGGTGGGGAGTGGGGGTCGGAGATGGGCCCGGGGAGGAGGGGTCAGCAGCATCGAAGGGACACCAGGACAACAAGCTGGGCCTGAGCCGGCAGAACTCGGATTCCGGAATACAGCAGCTGTGGTTTGGAGATTGTGCAAGGGGGGAGGGTGGGCGTGTAGTAGAGTAGTAGTGAAATCAGATTGGGTATATCTTGCAATGAGGTTGGTGGGGGCATGTGCGGGGTCGGGCGGTCGAGGACGTGCTCAACCACCTAGGCAAACAAGTCGACGCGGAAATGAGCCGAGGAAGATGGGTGTCAATGACAGCGATACTGATACTGGTGATAGTGTATGGCGAGTGATGACCTTGGGTGTGGTCGCGGGTTGTGTAGCTGGTAG
>NW_013657648.1:0-23493 GCF_000142905.1 Thecamonas trahens ATCC 50062
CTCATTTCCGCGTCGGCTTGTTTTGCCTAGGCGGTTGAGCACGTCCTCGACCGCCCGACCCCGCACACAACCCCCACCAACCTCATTGCAAGATATGCCCAATCTGATTTCATTACTACCCTACTACATGCGCACGCTATCCCCTCGCACAGTCTCCTATCCACAGCTGCAGTATTCCGGAATCCGAGTTCCGCCGGCTCAGGCCCAAGTTGTTGGCCCTGTGTCGCTTCGATGCTGCTGACTCCCCTGCCCCGGGCCCATCTCCGACCCCCACTCCCCACCATCTCCACCCACAATCACCATACTCACACCACACATACCCACTTTCCGTGCAAACATATCCACCCACTTCTTGCCCGCCGATATTCACATCAGCCGACGCCATCCCGTCAACAGCATCGCTGCCGACCGCCTGCTGCTCGCCGCCGACCGCCGCCCGCCGCCGACCGGCCACCGCCAGCACCACCGAAAGCAAGCTAGCCATCGACAGGACATTGGAGACTATGCATACGGATAGCTACATCATTAGCAATGACTTCCAGTCTGCTCTCCAACCCAATCCTCCCCTCCCTCCTCTGGCCTTGCCCATCACAGCCCCCGCCGGCCTGCTCATTGCCAGCCGCCCCTGCTGCCGATCACCGAGCCAGACGACGAGGCCTGTGGGCTGGCCATGGCGAGGAAGAACAAGAGAGGGCAAGGGCAAGCGATTGGGAATGCAGTGGCGGGCTGAAGTGCAGTGGTCTGCCTCGTCTTCCAATCCCAAGCCCTCGTCTCCATCGACGTCCATCTCAGTCCAATCCATCCCGCCGTCCTCCCCCTGCCGCCCAAGTACCTGCCTCCCTCATCTCTCACACCCCACACACACCCATCATCCTCATCGCACCCACCAACATCAATCCTCCACCGCAATCTCCATACCCACTTCCCCCTTCGCCCGCCGCGCCACACACGTCACGACCCCCCTCATCCCCCCTACCATACTCATTACGCCCCATCACCCCCAACCACCACCCCCACCCCCTACTCCACCACCACCACTCGCATTCCAGCGACAACCCCACCCACAGGTCATGGCCATGCCCACCACCATCCCATCGCGCACACCGCTTCCTCTTTCTCCTCCTCCTCCTCCTCTCCTCGCTCTACCTCACCCCCATCCTCTCCCCCGACTCCGACACCCACACCCCTCAATCATCACATGCCATACTGCCCATCCACTCACCAACAGTATTCTCAAGCCTCCGAGCCCCGACCCAGCCCCCTCAGCTGCCCCTGCCTCGCCGACCACCAGCCGCAAGCCGTCGCCCGCTCGCCCTAACAGCCGACCCTCATCACCACCTAGCTCCCACCCACCATCAGCTACGCAACCCGCGACCATACTCCCGGTCATCACTCACCCCACACTAGCACCAGTACCAATATCGCTGTCATGCATACCCATCTTCCCTGGCTCACTTTCGCGGTCGAAGTTGTTGGCCTGGTGTCCCCTCCCGTGGCTGCTGCTCACCCCTCTTACCGGGCCCATCTCCGACCCCCCACTCCCTACCATCCCCACCCACAACCACCACACCCACACTACACATACCTCACAATCTCACCCACCCAATCCTCGCGCGCCAATACCTACATCAGCCGACACCATCCCATCATCAGCATCGCTTCTGGCCGTCTGCTGCTCACCACCGATCGCCCGAGCCGCGTGTGTTGTTGGAGCTCATGGCTTCAGTCAGGTATTGTCCTGCCTTTGCCTGCGGCCAGTCTCGCCCACTTTTTGCACGGCCATGTCGCCGCTGATCCGACTCATGCGCACGAGAAGCAAACCTCATCGTCGCACACCTCACCACCCGTCTCGCATCCCTCGCCTCCGCCTCCATGGGCAATCTCGACCCCGAGGAGCACATGCTGGCCACCATGGGCCTCGGCTGGATTGCCCTTCCCTGTTGGTATGCCCTTGCCCTCCTCGTCGTTCCTCTTCCTGCCTCCACCCCTCTGCCTCTCTGTCTGAGGTCAGCAACTCACCGGCCACACACACCCTCCTGCATGTAGCGCATCCGCCCTTCTTGCTTGCACCTTTGTTCATCTGGTATTTGACTCGCTAGTGCTGGATGACCAGTTTACGCAGGCCTCGGCCGACATTGTCTCGTTCTTCTATGCCCATGTAATGGCCTCGCTTAGCTACCTCGGCCTCTTGCTCCTGCTCTACTTCGCTCTCGTCGTCGGCTCGCTGTTCAAGGCGCTCGTCATTCCCACACGCATCAACTACGTGGCCCTTGCTCTCCTTGCGCTTCCGCTCTCACGAATGTATGCGCTAGGCTCACAGGTTGCGCTTCTCGGCAACTCGCAGACCATGCCTGTCTCGTTGGCCGACCAGGCCTCGGCTGCCCGCAGCGTCATGTACGAGCACGCCGCTGTCGCCGTAACCCTCATTGCCTATCTTGCCCTCCAGGTAGCTTCACTTGCTAACGACGGTCGTCTCCGTATGGACTGGAACGTTGCTGGTTACCGTGTCCTCGTCAAGCAGATGCGCCGCTACATCCAAACAAGCATTCCGCGGCCCATCGCAACTGCCAGCAGCGGCCACCCCAAGCACGACTGATCGTGCTCGCGTCAGGACGACTCACTCGAGCTTCGCGAACTGTTCTCCGCTGACGATGACCGTGAGCACGAGAGCACCAGCGACGAACTGTACCGTTTGGCGCTCTTCGAGCTCGAGCTCGAGTTGCGTGTCACCGTCGAGTCGGACGACGAGCTCGAGCTCGAGCTCGAACTCGCGCTTGACAGCACCACCCCTGTGCCCGGCCGTCCCGTCGACGCAACCGCTTCACCATGCGACTGTTGCGCCGCAGCCAGTGAGCCGCCGGTCCGCAACGGTGATGACATCGCCACCCCGCGTCGCTGCCTGCCCGTGTCGCTGTGGCCCTGTCTGCGCCGTCGCCGCGTGTTGCGGCGGACGGCCCAGTGCCCGTCGCCGGGATCTCCGTTCTCGGCGCGCATTCGCTGACTTAGCGCCGAGTTGACCACCGCGCGTCGCGCGAGTGACTTGCGTGTCTTGCGCGTGTTTTGAAGCTCCAGCGCTCTCAGCGGCGACTGAAAAATCGGAAGCGTCGCCCGGTCCAATGTCGGTGTCAGTGACGGATCCAGGGACCGCCGCCGCTTGCGTGACAGCACTGGCATTGCGTTCTCAGCCGCCGTCCGCAAGAATGGCTCCAGATCCTGCCCGTGTGGCAGTCCAAGGTTGTGGAGCACAATCGCCGCCGGCACTACAGTCGCCGCATGCCGGCTCGCCGCAAGCAAGTGCGTCACGCCCGACGCATTAAACCGCCGCTTGCCAGTCGTCTCGGCCACAAGGTTGCCCACCAGCATGAGCGGCAAGATCTTGTCTTTGGTCCGCCGCGCCGTCGCCAGCCCGCGGCTCGCGATCTCCACAAGCCCAAGCTCGATGAGTAGTCCGCGCTGCGCGCCGGTGCCCCACCCCGCAAGCATCGCCAGCGCCATGTACGCCACCCGCGCAAGCTCGCGGTGCCGAACCTCTTTGCTGAGCGAGCCAGTGCTTGTGATAGGCGCCACAGCTAGCGGGTGGCTGTGCTTCTGCTGCGTCGCCACAACAAGGACAGCCACAATGTCCAGAATGAGCGTTGCGTCCTGACATGCCACTTCGCGGCCGATGTCAAGCTGGAGCACAAGCGTGAGAATCTTCAGCGTCTCCATCGCCACCCCCAGCGCCATCCGTGGGTGCATGGGGTCCGCGTCCACCCGCGGCATATATTCTGGTGACGAGACTATCCCCGACGCCAGCCAACCGCCATCGCTTCCGCTCATTGCGCCGCTGCCCGATGTCGTCGCCCCGCCCATTTTCAGCAGCAGCTCCGCCGAAGACTTGTAGTACCCCCGACCCGACGTGTCGAGGTCACCGTTGACGCTCGCTGTCCGCGCAGCCTCCAGCACAAGAATCGCCGTTGCCCGCCGCAGCAGTGTCGCCACCAGCGACATGTATCCCTGCTGCACAAACTGCGTTCGCCCCGGTCCATGCGAGAGAAGGTTGGACATCGCCCGACAGCCTTCAAGCTGGAGGGCTGGTGTCTGAGCAGACGCAGACACCACATACGTCGCAATGACCGCCACCGCGGATGCTCCGTTGAACGCCCGTGCGTGAAGCGGTGAAACAGCAAAGTCAGCAATGATTCGCGTCGCCTTGAACAGCAACGCCACGTCGCCGGTAAGGCATAGATGCAGCAGGGACGAGACAAGCGGCGACGAGAACAGAAACTCGCGGTAGAGCGGGACCGACGAGTACTGCATGAGCTTTTCCAGCTGCTCTGCGTTGTTGTTGGTCAGCTCGTCTGCGCCCACCATGCTCGTCGAAATCACTTCTTCGAGCACCACCAGCCGTGACTCACCAGCCCGCCACAGCAACGTGTACAAGCTCGGTGGCACCGCCGCCATAAGCGCTGCGCTCACACCAGTCACCACATACATGGTGCGGCTGTTGACCAGCTCTTGCACAAACGCGCCCAGCCCAGCCATTGCGCACACTGCAAGCACTACAGTCCGCCCGTGCGTCAGCAGCGAGTGTGGCACAACGTCTGCAACAGCCGGCACGTATATGTGGAGCCACACGCCTGCTGTGCTCAGCGTCACCACTGCCCACGCCAGTAGGTGGAACGACCCGATCTCGTACACTTGTAGAATAAGGACGCACAACCGTGCCATTGTGTACAGAACCCACATCCGCGGATGCGCCAGCAGCCCACGGATCGCCAGCGTCGCCGACGACGCAAACCACAATGCAAGGGATATGTGCATGCCAGCCGCGAGTATACACCCGACAGCTACTAGAACATGAACGTTGGTGTCCCAGCACGTCAGCTGCGGTGCCCGCTTGAGCACAGACACGGCTTTTCCGCCCAAAAACGCGTCGTCGCCGTCGAAACACACCGTCAGATTGAGGTAAACTCGCAAGATCGGTAACAACGCTGCGTCAAGGACCACAAAACTAATCACACGCAACGCAAGGGCATGCACACGCGCACTTGCGTTGCTTGTTGCGCTTGAGACCCACGAAGACGGCCCGCACATTGTGTCACGCGCCTCGAGGTCCACCATCAGCACCTCGTCGTCTGCGTACGCGTATGCATCCATGTCATTGCCGCTGTTGTTGGCCTCATACAGTGCCTCCAGCACCAACGTCGACGGAAGCGCCATTTCTGGTCGCGCCTGCTGTCCATGCGGGCCGTCAGACGGCTCAGACGCCTCCACAATGCCGCTGTGCGATCCGCGCCGCTGGCTCTCGTCCGGCTCTGTCTGAAGCTGCTCCTGGAAATCCGATCCAAACAACATCGCCCCACTTGTCGCCTGCGGTGGCGACTCATTGGGTTCGAGCGCGCTCACTGGTGCGGCTGCAGCAAAAGACGTCGCAGGCTTCTTCCGCCATCCGCATCGCTTCATCGCCACGCCGAGCGGCTTCCCATACCAGAACAGCACTAACATCGCCGTAGAAACCTCTACACTCAGCGTCAGCAAAAGGATCTGAACCAGCGGAACGTGCAGCGCTTGCGACCATGGCACTTGCTTCAGTGCAAGGACCGGGGCGGGAGCTGTCAGCGGATTGCCGCCAAACGACCGAAGCTCCACATTCCATTTGTCTCGCCGATGCACAACAGAGCCGAGTGGATCCAGCCCCAGCCCCAGCCATGCTATCGTGTCCACCACGCCCCATGGCCACGACGACGCGTCGCAGAACACTAGCTGCACCAACTGCATCGCCTCCACCACAAACATTGCGCCCACGAGCGCCCGTGGCACATCAAAGAGCAGGCCGTTCCGTAGTCTTCCCCACCGCGACACTGGCACCACTGCGGACCGCAGCCGCAAGTTCCCGCCGTGGCTGCCGTCAATCAACTCGCTCACCGCCGTCGGCAGTGACGACTCGTACAGCGAGATGTAGCACGACGCGTTGTCAGCTTCCGCCTCCGCAAGCCGCGTCGTCACTACCTTGCGTCCTGTCCCGGCTACACCAGCCGTCAGTGTTGACGTTGGATGCAGCGAGGCCGCAGAGCTCTTGCCTGTCAGCGGCGACCGCGGTGACGCCGGCGCGGTCCCGAGCCCGCTCCGTCCGTGCCGGCCCACCCCGCTGCTCATGCCGCCACCCACTCCAACAATACGCCCAGCACTACTCGGCCCGGCCGCCGCTCCACCACCCTCTTCATCGTCGTCATTCCCTTCGTCACTATTGTTCTCGTCGCCACCCTCGGCAGGTTGAGGCGGAATCGTGCCCGCGAGCGGAAAGAGCACCGGCGAGAACCGCAGCGTGTACGTCGAGTATGTCGCGAGGTAAAGACCCACCCCTATACTCAAAAAGGTGAGCGTCACTGTCCTCGCACCACCACATGAGTCTCTATCATCATTGTCTGCCTCTGTTCTCGCACCGCCCCCGCACTCGCGCCCTACTCGGCCGCCTGTACCGACCGCGCCCGCACGCCGCGTCCACCATGGCCGTCCCTGCCCAACGCCCGCCACCCACCCGCACCCACGTCTACCAGCACCACCGCCACCACTGTCAAAGAGATTCACATGCACACACACACGCACACATATATCTCCATGCTTCTCTCCACTCCTCCACTCCGTCCCCTTCCCCAGAACCAGCCTCTGTGCTACACCCGTGCCTGCCTACCCGCTCCCTCCCCGCAGTGCCAACCTACCAGCAATGACCAATGAAAAGCCGCTGAGGGCCAACATGCGGTCAACACGCCGAGACAACTGCCAAGTGCCAAGGACAAGACAGACTCGCTCAGCCACTTTCGGCTTTGCACTTCTTTACTTGCGCGCCGCAGACGCCAGCATCCGAATCCGGGCCCAGTTAAAGCCACCACCAGCGCCCGAGCTGTGTGAGCTGCGCGAGCCGAACGAAACATGTGCCCGAGAGCCGCGCCGCCCACCACCGCCGCGTCCGACGCCGCCGCCGCTGCTTCCACGGTGACCATCGTGTTCATCGGACATCGACATCGATGCGTCGATGATGTCATCCGTCGACGAGTACGAGACGTCTGCGTCGACTTGCTCGATCGGGAGCCGGTGCAGCTGATCCGCGCCGTCCTCCACCCGCTTGAGCGATGTGTTGCGCGCCTTGCTATCCGCCAACGCTGCGAGCGAAAACGCAATGTGCGATCGCCCTCTCGAGCTGCTACCCAGTCCGCGTGCCCTCGACTGCGCCGCCGACGCTGCTGGTGTGGCGCTGATGTTGCTCGCCGGTAACTTGCCCATCGCCGCCGCCCACGCCCTATCGGCCGTGCTGACGCCGGCGCCGCTCTCGCCATCACCGCGCCGCCGCACCAACTGCTGCGACGAGTCGCCGATCGAGCTGACCGAGGTCGTTGGATGCTGCGGCAACATCCGCGCTCCACGCAAAGCCGCTCCCCCGCCGCTACCTTCGCTTATCTCGTCGACAGTCGTCAGCGTAGGCTCAGACGACGATGCGCCGAGCCCAGCTGACCGCCCACGCAGCCACCGGAGCTTGGACGCTGCCCGGAGAAGCATGCCCACCCGCTTGACCTTGCGCAGTCGGTTGTGCCGGATTACAACATGGCGGTACTTGACCCAGTAGTACGAGATGATTTGGCATGCAAAGTAGTGCGCCATCGTAATGTGTGCGTCCTCGTGGGTGAGCGGTAGCTTGCGCGCCCGTAGGTACGCACGCTTGCGGTACTTGGAGTGCAGCAGCAGCCGCGCCCGGAACATCTCGTCCTCCGCCACCTCGTCGTCCGTTCCAGTCGGCTTGACCGCATCGGCACAGTGCGTAAGGAACCCGTCTTGGTGCTCAACTGCGTACCGAATGACCGCCTCAAACGTGTTGCGGTAGTCGACAGACGGCGGCGCAGTCTTGAATGCATCGTAACGGAACCGACCAAACAGCGTCCGCGTTGCAGGGTACAAATTGACCTTGATGTCCATCGCCTGCAAGTGACGCAGCACCCGCACATCAGGCATGTTCGGCACCCACCCGAGCGGCGGCTTGAGCGAGAACATTAGCTGCAGGAAGCCGGCTGGCGAAATCCGCCCGCGCGGCTCAGGGTCAAGCACCATCCACAGCCGCCGGAAAGACTCGACAGACTCGAGCATGACCGCGTCGAGACACTCGGACATGGCATGGTAGTGCTCCAAAACCACAGCAATAAACAGGTTGAGCAGAATCCAAGACGAGATCACAATGAGCGACACAAAATACGCTGGCGCGTAGACAGATCCGCACGTGTCCGGATTCGCGCTGCTGCAGAACGGCGGCTGCACCTCGGCGTGCCGCATCACCGCGCCCCACGAGTCTACCGTCGCAATGCGGTACACCGTCAGGCACGCGTTGCCAAACGTGGCAAAGTTGGCGTGGGGGCCAAAGCCGGGCCCAGCTTGCCCGTACGGCGCAGTAACAACCTGGCCCCACAGCGACCGGCCCATCAGCGCGTACACAAACAGCACAAGCACAAGTAGGCCGGCCACGTTGGCAATAGCCACAAGCGCGTGTCGGAATGTGGACAGGATCGACGCAAGCAGCGGCACAATCTGGAAAAACCGCAGTAGCTGCAGCGAGCCAATCAGGTTGATCAGCGAGTCGTCTGCAAGGTCAGGCCGGAAGACAGAGATGACCGACATGATGACGAGGAAAACTCGAACCGGTGCCAGCCGTCGAGCAAGTAGTGGTTGAGACCCGACGCTGCCATGTGCAGGCCAGCCTCGACGCAGAAAAACGCCACGAAAAAGTACGAGATGCCAGACTGGAAGCTGCGGAGCTCGTCCGGCGCGTCAGCGTAGAACGAGGCAAGCACCACGCCGTTGAGCGCCAGCGCGCCCATGACCAACTTGGAAAAGTTCCGATGCTTGACAATGATGTACGCCACAGCCCGGACAGGATGGTCCGGGAGGACAAAGGCCTCATATGGCGGCGTGGCCGAGATGATTCGCTGGATCGTAAGCCATTCGCGCTGCGAGTCGGTGAGGAACGCGTGTCCAGAAATCTCGTCACGGAGCCGGTCAAAGTTCTCAATGACCACAGCCACCACAAGATTAACCACAAGCATCGAGCCAATGACAATAAACACCACAAAGTACAGCGCCGCCGCAGGCTGGGACCGTGGCTGTGGCTGCAAGTCGGGGCCCACAATGTCTATCGTCGGCAGCATGATGTCTACCCAGCCGACCATGACCGAGCACTCAAAGAGCGAGAGCATGGCGTCGGGCACAGAGTCAAACGTCGACACTGCGTTGCTCCACGTCCGCGCTACTGTCTGGTTCGTTGCTGCGTCCACAAAGCTGCCCACGCACTCACCGCGCCAGGTCACACTCGCATCATTACACGAGTACAGCCGGCCCTTGAAGAGTGCAACGCCCACAATGGCAAAGACTGCCCAGAACACAAGCGCCACCGCCACAACCGATGCAATCGCTCGCGACGCCGCCAGCAACGCATACACCGTGGTTCGCAGCGGCGCTAGCCGCGAGACTAGCCGCAGCGGCCGGAGCGCACGTAGCGCCCACGACCAAGGCAGCGCCGGCCCTGCCGCGTGCGCCACCAGCGAAGTCAGCACAATAAACAGGTCGAGGCAGTTCCATCCGTTGCGCAAATACGCCGATCGGCTTGGATACCACAGCCCACGCACAATGATCTTGCCCACGGCTTCAAGGCCAAACACGAGGAGCACCACCGCCGCAGAGATGTTGCCAAGCAGCGTCGTCTTGCCAGCCTGTGCAGGATCGTCGACTGCAAGCACCGCCGCGTCCGCCACCGTCACCACAAGAATGAGCGGCGAGAACGCCTGGTGTGTCACCACCCACTGCGCAAAGCGCCGGACCCTTGACTCGGGACCGAATGCGCGCAACGTCGTCCCCACAAGCGGCTGGTCGTATGACCACGCTGAGATCCGCGCCTGGATGTGCCGCCGCCGTCGCCGCTTGGCGCTAGCCGCGTCCTCGGCCAGTAGCGCCGCAGACTTGGTCGTCCCAGCATCGGGCGCGTCAGCCTTGTCGATGTTGGCAAACTTTTCCAGAATGATAGCGAGAAAGAGCGAGAAAATAACGTACGAGCCGAGGACAATGAGCGAGGCGAAAAAGAAGAACCCGTACACGGCGTCCACCCGCATGCCCTCGTAGATGAGATCGGTCACAGAGTCGCCGGTGAAGGCCTGAAAAACGGCCAGGAACGCCCAGTACGCAGAATCAAACGAGGCCCGACCCGGCCCAGCAGAGTACGCGTGGCCAAAGAAACGCACGCCAGCGAGCGCGTAGACATACAGCAGGAGGAAAAGGAGCGAAATAAGATACGAGACCATCCGCCCCGGAAGCAAGACGCCCGTCACCACTCGCCGGAACGTGCCCCATGCCCGCGTCAGCTTGAACACCCGCAGCGGCCGCAGCATCCTCGCCCGCGGCATCCCGCTCCCAAACACAAGTACCGCTTCGAGCAACCCGAGCGCAAGTATGACTCCGTCCCACAAGCTCGACCAGCTCTTCAGGAACTTCGCCTTGGATGACGCTTGCGCCAGCCGCGCCGAGAACTCAATGCCGTAGAACCCCAGGCATGTGTATGAGGCCACATCCAAGAACACAAGGTACTCGTGCGACGCGGCGGCATGGTCCGTCAGCATTAGCACAAAGTCGACGAGAACAACAACACTCGAGATGACGTCCAGATACGAGACATCATCGATACTGGCAGTCGAGATATGGCTACCCGAGCCGTCGTCGTCTGCGTGGGTGCTCTCGCCGCCGCCACACTTGCCGCCACTCCCGCCGTTGCACATACTGCTAGTCCGCGTCTGCCCGGTCTCGTTCTCGATCATCACCGCCGGCACATCCAGCGACACCACCCCAAGCTCTACGTCGTCCAGCGCAACCGCAGCCTGGCCTGCGACTCCAGGCTCGGCCGAGCTGCTCTCGCTTGCCTTACGCAGCGGCCGCAGCCGTGAAATCTGCGGCGGTGGCGATGGCGCACGCCGCGTCTCCGGTGGCGAGTCGTTTGTCGACGTTGTGGTGATCGACTCGGTCACCGACGACACGCTCTCGTCGATTGCCCGGATGTTAGTCTCGGACACCAGCGAGTCGCTCAACACCTGGCCACCCGTCGAGCGAGTCGAGTACACGTACGAGCTGTACTCGTTGCTCGAAGTCGAGTCCGGGGGAAACGACGACGTCGACGACCAGCTCTGCTCCTCTTCCTCACCGTCGTAACACACGTCTGACGTCAAGGACTCGTGCGGATGGCCCATAGTCTCCATCGACTCTTCCTCCTGCTGCTCCTGGTCGTGAGAGGTGCCGTGCGGCGAGGCCGGGACCGAGAGCCGACCCGGCGACGTACCTGGCGACCGCCCGGGCGTCGCCGGCTTGCCGATCGGCGTCATCGCCGAAACGAGCTTCGACCCCGAGCCCGACCGCCACAAGTTGAGGTGTGAGAGCATGATGGCGTCGGCGTCGTCGACCACCAGCACCACCTCGTCGTTGTCGGTCAGCTCTTCGAGTGCTGCCGTGAGGTGGAAGGCCTCGTCGAGCACCGCCAGAATCATGTTGGTGGCGAGGAAGGCCGTGATAAAGGTGTAAGGCACAAAATAGACCCAGGCCCACGTCGACCATGCGTCCTGCAGCGCGTACATAATCGCTGACCATCCATCGAGCGTCGCCACGTTGAAGAGAACCACAAAGGCCGAGCCGAGGTGGTCGAACGAGACAAACCCCGAGTTGGGATTGGCGGCACTACCCACGTCCCTGCACACCAGCGGTGCGGGGCAGAGGTAGCCAGCCGTTGGGTCGATGCCGCACGGCCGCCTCGCCCGCAGTGTGGCCATGTCTGGCAGCGTGCCAGCAGCCAGTGCGCTCGGGTCGACGCACCGCCGCCGCAGCGCGCCGGACATGAGCTGCACGCCGACGATAGCGAACCAGCCGATGAGAAACGCGAAAAAGTAGCCGACGTCACGCAGCGCCGGCAGGGCCGAGACCAGCGACTGGACTACAATCCGCAGGCCCTGCATCCGCGAGACCGACTGCAGAGGACGGAGGGCACGGAGGACCCAGAACGGCGCAAAGATGTCGAGCCCATTGAATGAGAGCATAGATGTTACGCTGACAACCACGAGTAAAAAGTCGAGGCAGTTCCAGCCGGACCGCAGATATGCGTGCTTGTGGAGGACAAAGCCCATGGCGGTGATCTTGAGGCCAGCTTCGAGCGTGTAGACGGCGAGAAAGCCGAGATTGAGCCAGTTGAGCACCTGGTTGAGCGACGACGGCGACGAGTCGCTCGTCGACACGCTAGCTGTCCTGTTCTTGGCCCCGCCCACCGACGGAACATACAGAACCATCGAGAGCGAGTGGAGGACGACGACCGCGAACATGAACCGCTGGAACGGCCGCGAGTCGACCAGATCGATGGCATGCCGTCGCACGCTGTCATTCACCGTCCACATGCCCAGCGACCGCGACCGGTACACCACCCCGTCGGTAAAGTACTCGGAGACTCGCCGGGGATACGGCTCGGTCTCAGGCTCGACCCTGTGTCGCTCGAGGTGTCGTCGCATCTTCTCGCGGACCGACGACGGAGCGCCGCGGCGCAGGACAAGCGGCATATCGCTGCAGACCACACCACAACCACAACCAAGTCAAGCGCAACCTGTGCCTGTAACGTGCAACGATACGACCACACCTGCCTTCCTCGCTGCTCTTCTCCGCACGAGCCGACAACTGCGAGGTGGTGGAGTCGGTTGTGGCAGCCAATCAGTATTGCCCGCCAGCCCGTGCCTGCCTCGTGGCCTCGCAGCGGTACTTGGAAGTGAGACGGCCGCCGTTCATGGCTGAACATTTTCCCTCCGCAAACAGAGGAGGAAACTCGCAGCATCCTGGCCGAATCCGGCGGCCACCGGACAGCCGCCGAAACTGGCTCAACGCCCCTTGATCGCATGCCACACATCCATGCCGCCGCAAGTTGCAAGGCCATCTCAGACATGAGCACTATCGGAGCTCTAACCCTTGAAGATGCGAACCACCGTGCGCGCTTCAAGCAAGTTGGCCCTCGGCCACCCATCATCAGCAACATCCATGGTATCCATGATCACACGCATGATTGGGTGCCTGCCATGCACATGCAAGTCATGGCCGCTCCCCCGTGCTTCCCCCCTATCGCCAACTCGGCATATTTTGCTTCGGTTCCTGCCACGAACGCCACGTCGACTCGCTGACGTCGGCCCGCCAGCTACATCGCCGCCAGTCGACAGCCGGCCGGCCGTCAGTTGAGCAGTGCGCCGGCTGGGACAGCTCAGAGGCACCTCTCGCTACAGCGGCATACTGGCGACCCCATGGTCCGATTCGTCACGGAGCACTACGCCGGTAAAGGCGTGCTGCTCACGGGCGCAACGGGCTTCATTGGCAAGGTCATGCTCGAGAAGCTCCTTCGTGAAGTCCCGGACCTGGCCTCGATCGACGTCCTCATCCGCGGACGTGGAGCCAGCGCACCTGCTGCCGCCCGGCTGGAGACCGAAGTCCGCGACTCGCCTGCCTTTGACTTGCTTCGTGCCCTCTGGCCGCCACCGTATGGGCTGGACAGAGAGCTTGTGGCTCCGGCTAGAGCTGGTCTCGTTGCTCCGGATGTGGCCGCACACCTCACCGCTACCTACCCCTCCTTCAACGCTTACTTTGCCGCCAAAGTCCGGCCGCTCGCCGGCGATCTCACCCTCGATCGCCTGGGGCTAGACGACGCGACGGTGACGCGTCTCCTTGCCGACGTCCACGTTGTGCTCTCAGTCGCGGCTTCGGTTGCGTTTGACAACCCGCTGCCCGAGGCCATTGCGCTCAACATCCGCGGCCAGCTCGCCCTCTTTGACATCATGATGGCCTCGAACATCCTCGTCTCGTTCACACACATCTCAACCGCGTACGTTGGCTCCAACCGCGACGACGGGCTTGTTCCAGAGGGTGTACTTCCGCTCCCGGCGGGAATGGTCGCCGATCCAGAGGTCGAGTATGCTAACCTCATCGCCACCCCGCCCGACGAGCTCATTGCCCGCCAGGCCACCATCATCGGCAAGTATCCGAACACCTACACCTACACCAAAGCGCTGGCCGAGCGCCTGCTCCACGCGCGTCTTCTCGCCGCCGCCGCGCACCGCAACGTTCTCCTCGTCACCATCCGGCCCACCATTGTCGGTGCGGCCTACGCCGAGCCGTTCCCCGGCTGGGTCGACGCCGTCTCGGCCGGTGGCGCTCTCTACCTCTTTGCTGGTGTTGGCGTTCTCCAGTTTGGCAACGGTGATGCGAGCCTCATCGGCGACCAGATCCCGGTCGACTACGTCTCTAACTTTGTGCTCACCGCCGCGCCGACACTGCTCGCCACCGGCGCCGCGGTCGTACCCGCGACTGGCGCCGGCCATCCTGCGCAAGAGTTCATCTTTCACTCGGGCTCGTCGGCCCTCAACCCCGTGACGTGGAAGACCACCGGCGAGGCTGTCATCTCGTACTGGAACGAGAACGCGCCCGACGCCGGCTTCCGCCCCGCCGAGTTCCTCTTTCACTCACGGCTTGTCGCCGACTTTCGCCGCTTAGTCTCGTATGCCACCCCTGCCGCGATTGCCTCGCTCTATGCACACATCGTCCCGATCAAGGCCAACACCAAGGCTGCCTTGCAAGCGCGCGGACTATCCTCCCAGGCCTCGTTCCTCATCTCGGCTTTTCGCCGATTCATGACCCACGAGTGGATCTTCGACATGACTCACTCGGACGCGCTGCTTCTCGCCCCGCTGGCAGCCGCTGACACTGCGCAGACGTGGCGCGTCGACGTCCGCGACCTCCACTGGCCGACTTTTATATCTCAGTTTGCGTACGGCCTCCATCGGTTTGTGCTCGGCGAGCCGGTTCGCCTCGCCTCGCCACCTGCCTACCGCCCGCACTCGGTCCTTGACGAAGCCATCCTCTCAACCCGTGCCGGCCATGCGCTCGACACCGCGGCATGGGCCGCGTCGGCGCCGCTGTCCATCTCGCACGCCGGCGACGGCGTCCCCGTCTCGGCGTCGGACGTTCGCCACGTCGTCCTCGCCTCGCCGCGCCTCCGCGCCACTCTCCGCAGCCTCGCCTCGTCCAAAGCCCACTACCGCAAGCTCAAAGCTGCAGCCCGTGCCGAGCTCGATCGCATGGCGGCCGACATGGCGCCGTCGGCCATGCGATTTGCTGCCTGGCTCCTTCGCCTCCTCTGCACCCGGCTCTACGCCACGGTCTCGTTCAACTCCTGGGGCGCCGAAAAGGTCCTCGGCCTGGTCGCCTCATCGGCCGCGGACCTGGGTATTGTCTACGTCCCGAGCCACCGGTCGTACCTCGACTTTATCCTCCTCTCCTACCTGTGCTTCCAGCTTGGCCTCCCCGTCCCGCACGTGGCGGCGACTGGTGACTTCCTCTCGACGCCCATGATCTCAGGCCTAATGCGAGCTGCCGGTGCGTTCTTTATCCGGCGCTCCGGCAAAACGTCGGACCCAGTCTACCGCGCCGTTCTCGCCGAGTATATGGCGAGCGTCATCAACCACGGCGCCGCGCTCGAGTTCTTTGTCGAGGGCACCCGCTCACGGACCGGAAAATCGCTCCCGCCGCGCCTCGGCCTTCTGACCCAGCTTGCCCAACTGCAGGCCTGCGGCGCGCTCAACAGGTCGCTTGTCTTCGTCCCGGTCTCGATTGCCTTTGAACGACTCATCGAAGCTCCGCTCTACGGCCGCGAGCTGGATGGCCAGCCCAAGACGCCCGAGACGTTTCTGGGCGCCCTCGCCGGCGTCCGCGCCATCCTCAACAACGACTACGGCCGGGTGGCTGTTGAGTTTGGCGAGCCGCTCCACCTC
This sequence comes from Thecamonas trahens ATCC 50062, assembly GCF_000142905.1. Lineage (NCBI taxonomy): Eukaryota > Apusomonadida > Apusomonadidae > Thecamonas > Thecamonas trahens. The sequence continues at coordinate 15,846 of NW_013657648.1, forward strand.
GCTGACGCGCTGCCGCTCGGCGCCGAGTCGTGTGAGGACGAGCTTCGTGCCGGTGTCGCCGCATTTGCCACCCGCATCTCGCACCGGCTCGACGCTGGCATGACTCTCTTCCCGACACACCTCCTCGCCGCTTCGCTGTTGGCTGCCCCTGGGCCAGTCGCTGTCAACGACCTAGTCTCTGCCACCGACGCCCTTCGGGCCGCCGTCGAGCTGCGGACAGGCGCAAGCTTGCGGCGAGCCGACATGCTCCCGATTGTGGCGTCGGGCTCAATCACCCGGGCGGCTAAGCTACTCGCCCCGTTTGTGGTCTCGTGCGAAACCACCGCGCGGCTGGCACCGGCCGACCCGCAAGCGCGACTTGTCCTTGCCACCTACAAGAACTCGCTGCTCCGTGTATTCGCTCTGGACGCAGTTGTTGCTCTCGCGATGCGCGGTGGGCTGGTCCGGCGGGCGCTGGCAGCGCGGGCTGTCCGTCTTGCCGCCATCCTGGGTGCCGAGCTCCTCCTCGCCAATCACGTCCCGGCGCCGGAGAACCTCGCCGACGAGCACTGGCTCGACGACTACGTGGCAACCGAGTTTGTGGGCCTTGTGGCGCGGCTCGCCGTCTTTTCGCCGCTAACCCTGGGCTACATCGATGGCTCGCCCGGCCCGCTGCCGAGTGCCGAGCCGCTGGCCGCCCTCGTCGCCCCATCGCCGCTGGCTACTGCGCCATGGTCGGAGCCGTGCTGGCATTGGCCTCGCCGCACTCGGTCAACCCGGCAAAGGCCCGGACAGTTGGCAGTCGGGCAGCCGTCATGGACCGCGCCCGCGCGCTTGCAGCGCTTGGAGACCGCTACGAGTCGCGATCCACTGAGACGCTCAAGGCCGCCCTGGCATGGCTCATCAAGGCCGGTCTCGTAGTGCCTAGCATCCGCAAGTCTGGGCGCGAGGCGCTGAGCCTCGCGCGCGGCGCCCGCGACATCCTCGAAGATACACACGCTCTTCTCGCCGACTTGACCACTGCCCGTGGCGGCGCGGCGCAGCTCTCCAAGCTGTAGCTGATTAGCGGTTGCGGGCTGGCATGGCGCTGCACCCGCCGGACGAACCACAATCGCAGTAAAAGGTCGACGTCCGCGGTGGCGAGAGCTCATGGCCGGCGTGGCAGACCTCGGCGCACGCCGCACACACGCCGCACGAGTCAACCATGCCGCATGTCGCGCAGTTGTACCAGGCCTGGACCACAAACTGGCGACCAGTCGTTGCGAACGAGCACTGCAGTTGCGGCGTCGCCATCTGGCCCTCGCGCATGGCGATGATGTAGTTTGTGGCGGCCGTGACATCGCCGCCGACCGCCGCCACCGCTGCAGCAGCCTCGGACTCGGAAAAGCCCATGTCGACCAGCATCGCCACGCCCGAGGCACTCCCTGCGGCGGCAACTTGCTCGGCAGAGCTGGCCGCCGGCGGCGCCGCTGGCTCCGGCCCCGCCGATCGTCTCGGCCCCGCGTTGGCATCATCGAGCGGCGAAAGGAGGAGCATACGGATGGAGAGCAAGTTCTCGCAGCGAGTGCTCCCCACCGCAGCCTCGAGCGCGTCGCGCGTGAGGACCGTGTCGTCGGCGAGCGCCTTGCCGCCAAGCACAAGGACCATGCCGTCGAGAGGGACGCCAAACAGAGCGTGCATGTGCTCCTTGAGCGCCTCTATGGGCAGCGCGGTGAGGATCTCGAGCTCGAGCTCCACCACCTCTGTCTCGCGAAAGGCAAAGTGGACGTCAATCCGGCAGAGCGTCGGTGGCGTGGCCATGTCGGCCGAGGTCGAGTGTGCGGCAGTCGCTCAGCAGCTGGCCGGCTCGGCTGGCTGGAGCTGGAGCGAGCCGCGGCGAACTGCGACAGCGCGGGTGGGGGGTGGTCAATACAAATTTGGCGGGGTGGCGACCGTTGTCATCCTCCTCACCCCAGCACAATGGGCCAGCGACAGCCATGGTCATCGGTTTTCGAGCATCTAAAACAAGCTCAGCGGCTACCCACCTCGCCCGATGCCGTAATACCAGGGTTGGGTGGGCTCAGGTGCAGAGTGACTCGCGTGATGGGAGCGGCGCACACGTGAGCTTGGAGAGGCGCGTCGAGCAAAGCCACGTGTTCTCTCGTCATGAGCCGTGTGAGGGGCGCGGAGCAGCACTCGGCAACGTACTACTTCCTCATCGACTATGTGTTCCCCTCGCTGTGGTATGGGACCAACATAGCGATCATTTACATGTCGTTCAAGTACTTTGCCCTTGTCTTTGGCTCGCTCGGCCTTCTCCTCACCATCATCGCCGTCTCGGCCACGTACGTCCCATAGCTGCCCGACCCGAATTTGCGGCGAGCACATCCGCGCACATCCCACGCCTACCCCCGAGCGGACATGTTCCCCCCCTCTAGCGCGAGCTATACCTTGTGCATACCACCAGCAACAGCCTCAGTCACTTGAGCAAGTACCACACCTGCCTCATGGCGTGCTGGTGGTGATGGTCGATCCGTAGCGGGCGCAGACGAGGCAGGCGCCGTGGTGGTTACAATTTCCTTCCCGACTCCCTCCCTGCCCAACGCCAAACTCACAGCGACAGCGAGAAACGTTGGCATGCACGCATGGATGGATGGACGACGTATTGGGGGATGGATAACAGGGCGGGGCTGGGATGGCTTGTGGAGAGCGGAAATGTAGGTGCGGCTCTGATGGCGCCAGCGTTTGTCTGTGAGCCGGGCGACTGGGAGCGGTTGGCTGGCGGTGGCGGCGGCGGAGACGGACGGACCGGGAACAAGGCGTCGACCTCGCTGACGCGGAGCGAGTCAATGAGCGCATCGCTGGGCGATGACGACAGCCTGCCGGGCATTTCTGTCCTCAAGCCGCTCTGCGGCGTCGACTCGATGCTGGAGACGAACCTGGAAACGTTTTTCCAGCTCGAGTACCCAGAGGCCAAGTTTGAGCTTGTGTTCTCGGTGACTGAAGCGACGGATCCTGCCCTCGAGGTGGTGCGGAGCCTGATGGTCAAGTACCCCAAAGTACATGCGAGCATTGTGGTGGCAGACCCGCAAGTGGGGTACAATCCCAAGCTCAACAACCTCATCGTGCCGTTTGACCGTGCTGAGTTTGACCTCTGCCTCTGCTCAGACTCGAACGTGTACGCCGAGCCTGATCTGCTGACGCTGTTTGCGAGCGAGTTTGACGACGACGTCGGGTTTTTGCACCAGATGCCTGTGGTGAGCAAGCCCGGCTCGTGGGGCGCATGGCTTGAGTACACGTACGTCAACGCGACGATTCTCCCCATGTTCATTGTGGGCACGCTCACGCCTTTCCCGTGCGTGTGGGGCAAGTCATTTGCCATCCGGCGGTCGGACGTCAACTCGCCGCACATTGGCGGCCTCGCTTCGTTCGGCAACTGCATTGCCGAGGATCTGGCCATTTCGACGGCCATGCACGCCATGCGGCTGCGGGTCAAGCTGATGCGGCGGACGGTGGTGCAGCGGCTCGGCGTATGGTCGTTTACCCAGTTCTGGGAGCGGTCAACCCGGTGGCTCAAGTACCGCAAGGCCATGGGCGTGGTCATGGGCGGCTTTACCCTCGAGTGGGTCTTCTACGGGCCGGTCATTGCCCTCTTTGCCGGCCTCTCGTGGGCGTGGCTGATGGGCGGCTCGTTTGTGCTGCCGGCACTCAGTGCCTTTGCGCTCCTCGGCCTCCTCGCCTACGCCTTTGTCCGCCACATCGACAACACGCTGGCCGGCCCGCCGTCGCCGCTCCGGTTTGCCGCCTCGTGGATCGCCGTCCAGGCTCTTCTCATCCCCATGTGGATCACGGTTATGCTCTCGCGGCGCGACTTGCAGTGGCGCGGCAAGGCCATTACTCTCGCACCCAACTCGCATCTCCCGGTCAAGAAGGAGCGATAAACCTGAAATCGTGGCTGGCCTCGCGACCACCTTGGCTAGCCGGCCCGCCGCCTGCACAGCGCTCGATCATGCACGGAACGCCCACTCTCTGCGACACATCGGACAGTGGGCCGCCGACTGGGCCGCCTGCCTCGCCTGGACCCACTTGATGATGCAGTGCATGTGGAACGAGTGGTTACATTGACCCCAGACTATACTCCATGCCCATACCCGTACATGTACCCACGCTTGCATGTGTGAGTGTTTGCCCTTTCCCTTCCCTCCCTCCCTCCCTCCCTCCCTCCCTCCCTCCCCCCACCTCCCGCCTTGGCGCCAAACATACTCAGCGGACAGTCGTCGCCCGGCAGCTTGCAATCGGGACAGCAGCCATTGAAGGCCATACGGCAGATACCACATGTGTCCTCGGGATCGTCAGTCCATGACCATGACGCAACCGCATGCCACTGCTTTACCTTGACCTTCATTCCCACCACCCTCCTCTCGAGTGAGGTCTGCCCGAGCACGACCCCGAGCACAACCACAAGCACGTGGCCATCCGCAAAGCCTTGCATCTGAGCCACGTCGGACATCATTCGCCGACCATGGCACTGATCCAACCACCGCCAACAACAACGCCATCCGCTGCGCCTCGCTCTGCGGCAACACTGTCAGAGTCCGCCTCCTCCTCATCCTCGCCGACCATCACGTCGATCCGTCTGCCAAAGGCAATCTCGCCTCCATGTTGAGCTCGACGACCATGGCGCTGATCCAACCACCGCCAACAACAACGCCATCCGCTGCGCCTCGCTCTGTGGCAACACCGGCGTCATCGCCCATCTCCAAGCATCAGGCTGCTCCCTCGCATTGACTTAACAAGGGCGCCATCTGGTTGCTTGAACATTATCATCTCTTCGAAAAATCGTCGATTGGCAGTCTGCGAACACTGGCTGCCTTGCGCCACGTGCGGCGTTGCAGCCACCTCCTGCCGCCTCCTACACCATCCAGATCATCCCACGACAGCGTGCCCAGCCTATGTAATGGTTTACAAAGCTATGCTCCCTAACGCTGTTCCTTTGGCGTCGTTTGAGACGTGCCTGGCGCGATATCGGCGATGACGTATACCCACGTGCGCGGGCGGGTGAGAGAGAGCAGAGCGGGAGCGAGTGAGCAGCCAACAGCAGGCCCAAGGTCACCTCACGCTGGGCCAGCCGGTGCGGGTAACCAGACCGGGTTATGAACGGGGAAGAGAGTTCCGAGTACTCGCTGGTGTCCGACGAGCCGCCGGAAGTGCTTAGTCTCTCTGCAGACCGCTCAGAGAGCCCCCATGACCTCGCCCGCCATGCCCGTGACATGACCTGGGCCGAGGCGGCTGGCTCGCAGCCACCGACCGCCTCCTCGACCTCCCGTTCTGCCAAGGGCAATAGCGAGCGGTCAGAGCCAGGTACGACCACCCAAAGCTTCACCCGTCCTGGGCATGCTCCCAGCCACCCTCATGCTGCTTTGTCGGCGCTCAACTCGGCGCTGTCGTCCGCTACCCCCTACACGGCTTCAGCAGACGCCTCCGGGTCATCCAACGTCGGCCGCCTCGCTGACCACCAGTCCTCCGGCTCGTCGACGCCTCCGCCGGTCATCACTCTGGCCGAGACCTCGCCTGCGCGGGCAGTACCGGGGAGCAAGATGCGACGGTCTCGGAGGGGCGCCGGTGCAGATGGGCTGCTCTCTGTCCACTCGGGGGGCGCCAAGCGCAAGTTTGACCCCTGGGCGAGCGCCGCCACTCCGCCGCGGTCCCATGCCTTTGATGACGACGATGACGAGTCGTACTCGCTCTCGTCTGACCTCCTTGTCTCGCCGTATAGAGAACCGTCTCCGGCTGCGCATTTTGCTGCTTTGCGCCCGGCTGCGCTCTCCGTCGCTGGCGGCGTCCGCGCCCCGGACTCGTCATCATCGCCGCTGAGCTACTCGGCTACCCCTAGCGTCTCCAGCCCCGCAAGCGCCAAGAGCCTCGCCGCTCCTTTCGGCGCGAGTACGACCGGCGACGAAGATGATGAGTACACTATCTCCGACTCGGGCGATCCGCTTGGCGGCGGCGTCGGCCATATCTTTGACGACGACGGTTTGGGCTCCGGCTCCGACTCGGGCTCGGGCTCGGACGTCGAGCAAAAAGCGTACGGGCACTCGTTTGGCAGCTCCAACGCCGCCTACAATGACGAGATTGCCGAGTCGTCCGGCATGCGATCGGTACGCGGGCGGGTGGCGACGCCGCACCCGCGCGACGACGGCGCGTTCTCGTTTGACACTCGGGACACTTCGAGAGCGAGCAAGCTCCTGGAAGAGGCGCGGCATCCACGGCGCGGCGATGGTGCCCGCGACGTGCCGTCGCCGGAGGACGAGCTCGACTCGGACTCGGACGACGGCCCGCCGCTAGCGGCGTCGCCGGACGTCGACCCGGGCACACTTCTCGCGCTCATCAACGCCGACCTCGATGCCAACACCTACCGCAACTCGCAGCCGCCGGGCACGTCGTCATCGGAAGTCATCGACGACGAGGTCGACCCGGACGGGGTCCTCCGCGAAGCGCGGCGGTCGTCGACGGCGGGCAAGCGCGTGCTGTTTGGCAACAACTTTGTGCCCAAGACCCGGTGCGGCATCCTGCGTGCGCCCCGGACCCGCGCCGCGCACGCCGTGAGGACCTGCACCTTTAAGCAGAACGTCAAGATCGAGCTCCCGGACGAGTCGTACATCCGGCTCAACTGCCTCACTTCGACCACCGTCAAGCAAGTCATCGAGCTTGTGGCCGATCAGCTCGGTATTGTCCAGCGCGAGTACCTCGGCCTCCTCGAGTACTCGGTCCAGGGTTATGAGTGCTGGCTCAAGCCCGAGTCGTCGCTCCTGCGCCAGGTCAAGTTCGTCGTGCCATCGGTCAAGTTTATGTTCAAGCTCCACCCGCGGACTATTGACGAGCTCACCGACCCGCTCGCCATCCAGCTCCTCTACCACCAGACCCGGGCCAATCTCGTCTCGGGTCTCTACGACGCCGAACTGACAAAGTCGGTGGCGCTCGAGATGACGGCTAACGCGTTCCAGGCCACCTTTGGCGACCACGTCGAAGGCCTCCACATCCCTGGCTTCCTCACCCGCCCGGTCACGCTCTCGATGTTTCTCTCGCGCCACATCCTCCGCAAGTACCGCAATAAGGTGTGGCAAAAGCGTATCTTTGCTGTCCACCAGCTCCTCCGAGGCATGAGCAAGACCGAGGCCATGACTGCCTACCTCCGCCACGCCGCCGAGTCGATTCCCTCGTTTAGCATGGAGTATTTTCACGTTCACAACGCCACCAACAAGGCCGCCATCACCCTCTGTATCGGGCCCGAGTTCCTGGAGGTCTTCCGCAAGTCGCGCTCGCTTGGCACCCACTCGTACCGAGACATCTTCCGTGTCGTCCTCGAGTCGTGCGGTCGCGGGACCGCCAAGCGCTACCGTATCACCTTTAAGATCGGCATTGTTAACTCGCCGGACTTGCCAGACTCGGCCATTGCGCCGTTTATGGTGACAACCGACAACACCACCGACGCCGAGCTCATTCTCGCCCTTGTCCAGTCGTACACGCTGCTGTACAAGGCACGCGCCCGCTCGGGTGGCCGCTCGCGCACGAGCTCGCGCGCCAAGCGGACTCGCTTCTCGCGGGTCGCCTCGCACGACGCCATCGCCTCGGAGCTCGGCTCGCTTTACTCAACCGTCGGCTCGGGCCCGCCACCCGCCGACGCTCGCCC
>NW_013657648.1:23846-44533 GCF_000142905.1 Thecamonas trahens ATCC 50062
CGTCGGGCAGGGCCGACGGCGCTCCCGGGGCCGGCGCCGGCCATCTCGGCCGGTCCATCGCCGAACTCACAGCATCAGTCGACTCGGGCATGCAAGGCGGGCTCAAGCCGCGCGCCATCTCGGCCGGCGCCGGCCTGCAGTCGTCCGTGCTCCTCGCAGCGTCGTCGCTCGGCGGCTCGATGGGCTCGATTCCCGAGCTCCATTCGCCGTCGGGCGGTGCCCGGAACAGCTTTGCCTTTGATGGCGGCTCCGGCTCTGGCTCCGGCTCGGACGGCTCCGACCCGGATGTGGCGGCGGCAGCGGCCGCCCGCGACGCCGTGCGGCGGATGTCGCGCCAGCGCTCGACCGATTCGATCGGGCGCCACGGCTCGGGCCTCCCCTCGCGCTCCGGCCGCCGGCGCGCCAATTCGCACGGGATGGATCAGAGCGGACGCGTGCGAGGCCGCCGCAAGCGCTCGTCGTCGGCGCGTGAGTCGACCCACGGCGAGCTCGGTGCCCACGCCGCCGAGGCCCGGCGCGCCGAGGCCGCACAAGCTGCGCTGGCCGCCAAGGCTGCACGCGACCGCCGCCGCCGTCCCGGGCCGCCGGGCCGCGAGCTGCTCTCGCGTGACTCGCTGCAGGTCATCCAGCTCGAGGCCGCCGTCTCGGGCACGCTGCCCAATGTCCGGGTGGCTCTCGGGGACGGATCTTCGGTCCGCGCCCTCCACGCCGAGCCGGGCACCACGGCCATCGAGCTGTACAAGCAGTACCGCGACATGCTCGACCTCGCTGACTTTGTCGAGCTCCACGTCGTTGTGGCGGCTGCCTCGCTGCCAACCCTTGCCGGCCTCGTTGTCTCGCCGGACAAGCAATGGGTGTGGGTCGAGCCGGCCGAGCCGCTCCTCCCGCAAGTCCTTGCTGCCGATGAGACGTCACGGCGGCAGGTCCAGCTTGTTGTCCGCATCCGCTCCTTCCTTGGCTTTAACGCCCTCGAGCTCTCCGACTACGAGACGATCCACGCCGCGTACCTGCACGTCCGTGGCCAGCTCCTCCACGGCGAATTCGATGCCGAGCTCGACATGCCCATCATGATCCGGCTTGCAGCACTCCAAGTCCAGGCCCGGCGCGGAAACTGGGACGAGTCAGACGAGGTGGTCGTCGACGTCTCCACCGTTGCCCCGCCCGCACTCGCGCCCAAGCTCGCCGCCGCAGACGTCGTCCTCATGTACCAGTCGCTTGCCGCGCGGCCGAGCATCGAGGCTGAGCGTGCCTTTCTCGACATCACCTCGACGCTCTCCAATTTTGGCGCCTTTGTCTTTCCGGTCGACGTCGCCCACGCCGGAAAGGCACTGGATCTTGTCGTCTCGGCCGACGGCCTCGCCTTCCACCCCGCGGAGGCCTCACTGCCGACCCGGTCTGCGTCTACGACCTTGCTGACCTTGTCTCATGGGCTGCCACTGACGCCACTCGCTTTGGTGTCGAAGTCGAGCTCCTTGCCCCCGACGCCCACGGCCTCGCCGGCCCTGACCGCAAGGTCGTCGTCATGGGCCTTGCCACCGCGTATGAGGCTGCGGATCTGCTCTCGTGTTTGTTTGCGCATGATGCGTACTAAAACCCATGATGGATGACTCTACTCAAAGTGGTGCTCCCAAAAGCCGACCATGTTGAAGCCGAGATAGACGACGAGGGCCAGCAGCAGCCACAGCATCGCCTTGGCGTCGTCGGTCCGGTGCATGGCCCACGACGGATCCTTGTCCAGAATCGCCACCTTTTTGTGGCATGTCAATGACCACTCGTTCGGATACAGATAATCCCCGGCCCAGGCCTCGCTACCCGTGCACTCGACCTGCACGTCCGTGTATCCGTGTGTCCCCCCCGTCCATGTGTCCGTCCGTCCGTCCGTCCGCCCGTCCCGCGCCCACACCGCCAGCACCGCCAGCACCGCCACACCCATACACACACACACACACACAGCCATGAGTCCACCACCCACACACCAACGTGCCTAACACGTGCTTCATCCGCATAACCCCCTGCTGCACACGTACTGCGTTGCCTGCGGCGTCGCGCGGCGAGAACATGACCAGGTCGGGCCGACGGGAGGGAGGGCGAGAGACGGGTAGATGGGCGCGTTCTGCTCTCAATCGACTTCCTCGTCACTCTACATCTCCTCCACCTCGAGCATCACCGATAACTTGTTCCCCCTCGATCTGCTCCAATTTCTCTGATGGCCTCTCGACACAAGCACATACGCACACATACTGCCAGGCTCCTTGTCATGGCCGTGTGTGGGTGAATGACGTTGCTTGTGTTTGCCCGCACTCTCATGTGGTAACTCATCTGTTTCTTGATCACAACAAGCAAAAAAGCAGTCATCATTTTTTGCCTCTTCTTCGCCGCCATCGCGTTGGAAGACTCCATCCCGCCCTGCACACACTCCCTCTCTGCCATCCCGTGCGTCCAATGAGGGGATAGTTGCTCCGTTGTGTGGAAAAAAGAGAGCGAGTTCATTTGCCCACATCGCTTGCTGGAAATCACGAGCTGATGGCAAGGTGATGATGGCAGACTGGTGCAGCGCGACGGCGACGCGCAACGGCAGATGCTTAGGCACGCATAGCCTCGACCTTGTCGATGTAGGCCTGCATGGCGTCGTCCTTGGACATGCCCTTGTTCTTGTTCCACGCCGACCACTTGTAGCCCTTGGCCGAGTACGCCTGGAGCATGCCAGGCTTGTCCTTGGGGTCAGCGTCGCCGACAGTAGCCTGCTTGAACAGCCCGTACAGCACGAGCTTGTCGTCGTCCGAGGCCTCCACAGCCGGGCCATTGCGGACCTCCTCCACCACGGCGTTAAAGCGAGTCTGCCCACCGCCGTCGTCCACCGCAGCCACGTAGTCACCGACACGTCGCCGCCCCACATGACCCATACCCCAGCCATACCCCAGCCATGCCCCAGCCATACCCCAGTCATACCCCAGTCATACCCCAGTCATGCCCCAGTCATGCCCAAATCCCCATGAGTCCATGCCCTCCCTCCACCCTTCTCTCCCCTCCCCTCCCTTCCCTTCCCCCCTTCCCCTCCCCCTCCCCCTCCCCCTCCCCCTCCCCTCCCCTCCCCTCCCCTTCGCCCCCCTTCCATACCGCAAGATCAGCAGCCATGTTGTTTGTTGTTTGTTGTGTTGTTTGGTAGTCAAGTGGACGAAGAAGGGTGAAGGTGCTCATAGTCGCCGCTCACCAGTCGTCGTCATCGTCGTCGTCGTCCCAGTCGTCGTCGCTCGACGAGCCGCCGTTGTTGGCCACGGCGCCACGCCGGCCCTCGAGAGCCTTGGCCAGCGCCGCCGCCATCGGGTTCGACGGCTCTGCCGCCACGGGCTTCTGCTCGAGCGCAGACCGGTCGACCTTTTTGAGGCCACCCACTCCGCCGTGGCCCTGGATGGCGTCGAGAAGGCCTCCGCGCCCGCCGCCGCTCGACGGCGGCGGCCGCGGCCGGTCCTCGGCCTTCTTCAGACCGCCCACGCCCGAGTGGCCCTGGATGGCACCGAGGAGGCCACCGCGGCCACCTCCGCCACCTCCGCCACCGCGGCCTCCACCACCACCTCCAGCCGGTGGCGGCGGCGGTGGCGGTGGCGGGCCACCTCCCGATGGCGGCGGCGGCGGCGGCGGCGGCGCTCCACCTCCTGATGGCGGCGGCGGCGGCGGCGGGCCTCCCCCGCGCGCAACCGGCGGCGGTGGCGGCGGGCCTCCACGGGACGACGGCGGCGGCGGTGGCGGCGGACCGCCACGGGACGACGGTGGCGGCGGCGGCGGCGCGGCCCCACGCGAGGTTGGCGGCGGCGGCGGCGGTGCAGGACCGCGCGATCGCGACGGCGGCGGGGCTGGCGGCGCGCCTCGGCCTCCTCCTCGCGATGGTGGCGGGGCTGGCGGCGCGCCGCGCGACCGCGGCGCAGGCGGAGGCGGAGCCGCTGGCCCGTTCGACTCGGGCAGCTGGTTGTTCTTCATAAAGTCCATGCAGATCTTGGCCGTCTCCTCGTCGGCAAGGTCAGCCTCGGTAACGCCGGCCTCGGCAAAGACCTGTGCCCACTCGGGCGGGAGGTTCGAGGTTGAAAAGCCCTCGGTTGACGAGTACCCAATGTGCGAGATGTGCCGAAAGTCCTTTGGCGCCGAAATCTCCAGCCGCGGGCCCTCGTCCTTGGACGAGCCGAACCAACCCTTCTTCTTCTTCTTCTTCTTCTTCTTGGTCGGCAGTGTCGCGTTCGCCGTCGTCGAGTAGCCGACCGGCTTGGCCGTCTTGGACGTGCCCACCAGCGGCGCCGCTGCGTTCGTCTGCTTCAGCAGCTTGCCGCACTCGATCGGGTGCGCGCACGAGAGCATGTACATCCGCTTGTCGCCCTCAAACGTCAGAAAGTGGTCGCCGGCCTGCGTCAGCTTAAACGACTGGTACAGCTCGATCTGGAACAGCAGCTGCGCCGTCCGGTCCAGCGTGTACATTCGGAGATAGTGCCGCGGGTTGCCGCGGTCCTTCACCAGGCACACCGCGCCCATCCGGCCCGTCGTCACCCACGCGCTCCCTCGCTCATCAGACTGGTACAGTCGCGCCACAGTCGCATACGTGATCTTGTTCGGCCGCACAGCTTGCTCTGTACCCCACTGCGTGAGTTCCCTCCCCCCTTCCCTCCACCACCACCAGCACCGCCCGTCCGCTGATCGATCACTCGCCGATCGATCACACCCGATTTCGCCATTCCCAGGAAAAAGGCATAGCCACCTGCTGGAAGCCGTGTTCCTCACGTCCCCTCCCCTCCTCCGCCCCCCACCCCCCCTCCTCGTCAACCTTCAACAGCCATGACGTACTCAGTGCGCTCTTCTCTTGGTCATTAATAAGCCCCATGGCGGCTTCGTGGTCGAGGCAAGTGGGTGGGTATGGGTGTGCTTGTGGCTCGCTCTCTGTCGACGCTCCATGTTTGGCGGAACTCAATGACCATTCATTGAGTAAAGTCGAACGATGCCCACAGCGCCAGTGCATCGCTTGGCGACTTCATCAGCTCGACCACGCGATCGACGTAGCGGATTTTGCCACGACGCTCATAGGTGCGGCCGACAGGCGGGAAGAGCTTGGCGGTCGAGTGCGGGGTTGTCCGATTGAGCTCGAGCGCCTGCTGTGACCGCTGGCGGACCGCGTCGCGCCCGCCGTCGCGCTCGTCGTAGACCGAGAGCGGAAAGAAGCAGACGTAGATGACAAAGCGCCAGTCGCGGAGAGGATCGGCGTCGGGGATGGCTGAGCCGGCGATGGCGGCCGGCGGTGGCGGGTTGGCCACGTAGCCAGTCGACGAGTGGATCGTCGACGAGAACCAGAGGACGAGCGAGCCCTCGGGAGCGTAGATCGGAACCTGCCACGCCACCTCGCCAAACTGCTCGGTCATCGCAGCCTGGAGGCTCTCGATCTTGGCCTTGTTGAGCTTGTGCCAGCCGCCGCGTGCGGTCTTGCGGTCTGTCTCGGTCATCAGTCGCTCGCACGTCCACTCCCACATCTTGTGCGACTTGGGCGTGGCGCGGAGGACGGCCTGCGACCCATTGAGCACCATCTGGCCCTGGATCGAACCGTCGCTCTCCATCCCATACATGGCGTCGGTGTGCGGCCAGTCGCGCGGCGGTTTGGCCGGAAGCGCGGCAGCTGCCAGCGGCGGCGTCACGTTGATGCCATCGTTGGAGCAGAGTAGCTCGATGTCGCCGTGCCCGAGCTCTTTGTGGATAGCCTGCCACAGAGCCGCCAGCCGGGGATCGGTCCGCACCTCACGCACCGGCGGTGCACCACTCATCAAGCACTGGAACATCCCGCGCCGCGACTGGACTGGCAGTCGCTCATCACGCCACGTCTCCCACGGCCGCCGCGCTTCGAATCCGGTTCCAAGGGCTTCGAACGATTCCAGCACGTTCGTCCGCAGCCGGCCGCACTGCGCCGCATCGTACACCCCGGTGATCACCACCACGCCTTCCTCACTCAGCGCCGCCGCTGCTGCTCCAGCCGTTTCTTCGGGAGTGGCAAAGGCCACACGAGGCGCTGCATACGATCCACTGGCACTCTCCTTGGTCGCCGCCATGATGATTCTTGCTTGCAACTGCTCTCCGGAATGCGAAAAGAAGTATGGTGTCGCCGTGCCACAGGCGCCAACAGAAGCCCAAACAGCGTGCTCTTTAATACGAGCTTTTGTGGCGGAATCATCGAAAGCGTTCTGTTCTCGAGCCACTGACACGGCTGGATGATGTGCACCGTGGAGTTCATTTTGAGGCGCGCAAACACGGGCGCGACCGTGTGCCCGAACGACTGTGCAGGTAAAGGGGGTAGGGGAGAGTTACTTCACATCCGACTTGGAGCAGCCTCGCGGCTCGCGGAGGAGCGAGAGCTGGTACAAGTCGTTCTCAGACACACCCGGGGTCGGGTGGACAAGGGTACGGTAAACCATGGGGATGCGCGGAAAGTCCCAGCCAGTCTGCTGGTAGAGCTGGATCTTGGCAATCTGGTCAAAGACGAGGCGGCGCTTGCCAAAGTTGATGAGGCCGTTGACGGTGTTCTCGTTGCCGTCGTTGATAAAGGTCAGGTCCTGCATGTACACGCCGACGTACGGGATGCACGGCGGCTGGGCCGAAGCGATGCGGGCGCGGAGCGACTTGTACGACGACTCTGCTGAGCAGATGGCCTCGAGCTCCTCGAGCATGCGTGTGGCCTTCTTGGAGAGGCCTGCGCGGGTGTACTTGAGGCGGAGCATGGCAGCTGTGTTGAGGCCACACACAAGGGCCATGAGCGAGTTAAAGTTGTTGAGCTCTGCAAGCTCCTTGCCGACGCGGATGATCTTCTCCATGCGCTTGACCCGCTTCTTGAGCGTGTCCTGCGAGACGATGGAGAGGATGGCCCAGTTGGAGATGTTGTTGAAGTGCTCGATAAAGGCCATGAGCCGCGGGCAGAGGTGGTGGTACTTTTCGCGCTCCCAGCCCTGCGAAATAAACTCGCGCGGCTTGATGACCTTGTACATGGAAAAGTCGATGAGACACATCTGCTGTGCGATTTCGACCTCATCGTAGGACCAGAGCGACTTTTTGCCCTTCTTGGAGCTGCTTGCGGCGGCCGACGCTGCAATGGATGCGAGCGCAATCATGTCGTCCTCCTTGGCGGCGGCGGCGGCTTCGACCTGCTGGATGGTTTTGGCGTAGAGCGACGCCGCGAGCGGGCCCCACCCGTCCTCGACGAGCGTCGAAGTGATGAACGAGGTGACAAACTCCTTGAGCGAGTCGGAAAAGTCTTCGTAGCTGGTGGGGAACCAAGAGCGGAAGACGTTGATGATCCGGAGCGTCACCGTCGACCGGAGCTTGCGGTAGTCGGCGAGCGAGAGGCCGACCGGCCGTGGAACGTAGTACCGCTCGAGCAGCTTGGTCACGAGCATTTCCGAGGTGGTGAACGACTCGTAGGTCATGAGGAAGGTCTTCTGGAACTCCATCGAATGGTTGGAAAAGTGCGTCAGCCGCTCGACGAGCTTGTTGAGCGATGCGAGCTCGATGCCGGCCGAGTCGAGGTCGGTGCCCGGCGGCGTGCCCTCGATGGGCACCAGGTTTTCTGGGCACGGCGGGAGCGAGTCCCAGATGTTGACTGCCTCGCCCTCCTCCTCGGGCGGAGGCGGGATCTGGTCCTCGGGTAAGCGGCGGAGCATGGCCCACGACGAGTACGGGACCTGCGCCTGCAGCAGCGACTCCTCGTACGGGATGGTCTTGAGGCTTCCTGAGACGTCGCCTTTGGCAAGCTCATAGTGGTACGGAAAGCGGAGGCCAAACTGGCGGCAAATGATGGGAATGATCTTGACGACCTTGTGCGAAAAGTCGACTTCAAAGTCGTGGTCAAGCCGGCCGAGCGACGGGTCGTCAAAGTAGACCTTGATCGGCTGCTTGATCCGCCGGTAGAGGAGCTTGTACTCGCACTTGCGGACTTGCGAGCCGAGTTCAAGCCCGCCAAGCTTCCAGCTCGGGTTGAGCGGCGTGTTCGGCGCCGCCTTGTTAAAGTACGGCAGCGGCAGGAAGAGGCCAAAGAGGTGGGTAGCAAACTTGTGCGGGTCATTCCCGCGCTTGCCCTGCCAGTCGGCCGGCGGCATTGGCGGCGGCGGCGGCGGGTTGGCCGGCGGCGGCGGCGGGACGTAGCGCGACGGCGTCGCCGCGTCGGCCACCGGCGCGGGGTCCTCGGCGAGCGCAAGCGAGGTGTCATCGATGGTGACGACGCGGACCGGGAGCGAAGCCGACGCGAGCGCGGGCCGACCACCGGACTTGCTCAGCGCGTCGAGCACGTCCTGCACAGACGTGTCGTCGGACCAGCGGTACGTCGCGACCTGCCCGGTCGAAAATGTGACAGTGTACGGCCGCAGCCGGCGCTGGAACGACAGCTCCTTGGTCTTGGATAGGACCGGCGCGTAGTCCACGAGCGAGGATCCGTTGTGCAAGAACATGCCCGACGACTTGTCCTTGGACGGGTACATGACGAGGCCGTACTCACGGACGTGCTTGACGAGGAACTTCTTGTTGATCAGCCGGAGCGTCTCGGCTACCGTCTTGTCCAGCGCAAGCTTCATCCGCGCCGACATGTTGACGCTCTCGCCGGCGAGGATGAGGTTCGAGTCGACCGCAGCCGACGTGTCGTCCGCCGTCGCCTCAAAGGTGATCTTGACGTTGACCGTCTTGGACTTGGTCTTGGTCACCGCCGGCCGCGCCTTGAGTTCAAGGTACTCCTCCACGCCGAGCTCGTACGAGGCGATCGTCTCCGTCGGCGAGAGCCAGAGGTGTTCTGCCGGGAGGAAGAGCTCGAGGCCGTCGACCGAGATCGACCGCGCCGCGAGCTGCGTCGACAGCAGCGAGAGCACGTCCTGCACCGTCGTCAGCGCGTCGTACTGGATGTAGACCGCGAACGGATCCGCGACCTGGATGACAATGCCGACCTTGGACGTCGACGACCGGAGCCGGAGCTCGAGCACGGTGCCGTTGGCAACCGCGTGCATGATGAAGATGTCATTCATCGGCAGCTCCTTGACAATGCCGGCCTCCATCCGCATGTAGACGCCGAGCAGCTCAGCCTCCTCGGGCGGAATGCCAAACGCTTCGACAAAGGCCGGGAACTCTTCCACCACCGTCGCGTACGGCGAGATTTGCAGCTGGACCTGCTGCTCGGTTTCGCGGCGCCGCTGATACGTGACCGTCACCGTGGGAGGGGCCTCGGCCTCCGAGGTGGTGTTGATCTTGGCGGCGGCGGCGGCGGCGGCAGCGGCGTCCTCGACGCCGCTCTCGATGTCCTCCAGAGCGGGCGCGCCGACCGCGCCGCGCCCGCCCATGCCGGGCAGCAGCGGCTCGGCAACCGACGCCGCAGCCTCGTCGTCGTCCGACTCGTCACGGGCAAAGGCAGAGGTCTTCTCGGCTCCGCCCGCCATCTCGGGCCGAAGCTCGGAAATGCCCATTGTGTTGAGTCGCTGCTCACCCTTGAGCAGGACCTGGAGCGTGTTGCGGAGCTTGAGCACCGAGTGCCCTTCCGGCAGCACCTCCAGGTCCTTCTTCAGTCGTTCCTCCGACGACACCGGCATGGCATTGGCAGACGCAGCCACGTCGGACCGGACAGGCCCAGGCGCCGCAGACGAGCCAGCCGCTGGGCCGCCAAAAAGGCCCGCCAGGTTGCCGGCGAGCATCGAGACCCGCGAGACCTTGCGCTCCGACTTGCTCACCCCCGCAGGCCGCGGGGCCTTTCTCGGTGGCGTCGCGGCCTCAACCGGTGGCCGGTTCGCCAGCGGAACAGGCTTGGGCGGCGGGAGCGACGATGGCGGCGGCGGGAGTGACGACGGTGGCGGCGGGGCTGGCTTGGTGGGCGGACCACCAGGCGGCGGGCCGGGGATGACAGCGGGCGGTGCTCCAGGCGGCGGGCCCGGTACATTAGCGGGCGGGCCACCAGGCGGCGGGCCCGGTACACCGGCAGGCGGACCACCAGGCGGCGGGCCAGGGATGACAGCGGGCGGTGCTCCAGGCGGCGGGCCCGGTACATTAGCGGGCGGGCCACCAGGCGGCGGGCCTGGAACATTAGCGGGCGGGCCACCAGGCGACGGGCCAGGGATGGTAGCAGGCGGACCACCAGGCGGCGGGCCAGGGATGACAGCGAGCGGTGCTCCAGGCGGCGGGCCCGGTACATTAGCGGGCGGGCCACCAGGCGGCGGGCCTGGTACACTAGCGGGCGGGCCAGGCGGCGGGCCAGGGATGGTAGCGGGCGGTGTTCCGGGCGGCGGGCCAGGCACGCCAGCAGGCGGACCACCAGGCGGCGGGCCCGGAACATTAGCGGGCGGGCCACCAGGCGGCGGGCCCGGCACACTAGCGGGCGGACCACCAGGCGGCGGGCCAGGAATGGTAGCGGGTGGTGCTCCAGGAGGCGGGCCAGGGATGGTAGCGGGCGGGCCACCAGGCGACGGGCCAGGGATGGTAGCGGGCGGGCCACCAGGCGACGTGCCAGGGATGGTAGCGGGCGGGCCACCAGGTGGTGGACGAGGGATGGTCGCGGGCGGTGTTCCGGGCGGCGGGCCAGGCACGCCAGCGGGCGGACCACCAGGCGGCGGACCAGACACGCCAGCAGGTGGGCCACCAGGCGGCGGACCAGACACGCCAGCAGGTGGGCCACCAGGCGGCGGACCAGGCACACCAGCGGGCGGACCACCAGGTGGAGGACCAGGCACACCAGCGGGCGGACCACCAGGCGGCGGACCAGGCACACCAGCGGGCGGACCACCAGGCGGCGGGCCCGGCACACCAGCAGGCGGACCACCAGGCGGAGGACCAGGCACACTAGCGGGCGGGCCACCAGGCGGCGGGCCCGGCACACTAGCGGGCGGACCACAAGGCGGCGGGCCCGGCACACCAGCAGGCGGACCACCAGGCGGGGGACCAGGCACACTAGCGGGCGGACCACCAGGCGGCGGCCCAGGAATATCACTTGGAGGCGGCGGCAGGCCCACAGGTGGCGGCGGCAGGCCCACAGGCGGCGGCGGCAGACCCGCAGGCGGCGGCGGCAGGCCTACAGGCGGCGGCGGCAGACCCGCAGGCGGTGGCGGTAGGCCGTCGGGCGGCGGCGGGAGGCCCGACATGAAGACTCGTCGACCTCAACTCAACAGAGACGGCGTAGCCAAGTAGAGCAACGTCCTCGCGCTTTGGGAAAAACAGGTCTCAGAAGGCAATACCAATAGCACACAGTATGTATGTGAACAACCAACTCTATCTCACGGACATCCAAACCATTCATTGCTCTGTGAGTGTGTGCGGGAGGTCGCTTAGCCCGGCACGCGTGCCAAGATTGCCATCAACCACACCGCCAGCAAGGGGGGGAGGGGAGGTCGGGGGTGGGGCGCAGGCGGGGCGTCAGGCATCACATGAAGCGACCTGACACCCTCAGAGAGAGCGGACATGCAACCACCATCGTCCAATCTATCCCCCGACCATCCTACATACATACATCCCTTCCCCTACCTCTCCCTGTCCCCAACACCTGCCTTCCTCGCCCCTGGCTTGGCCAACGACACAAAAACGCCGTTCCGAGGCTTGCCAGTCCTCCTCTGCTCCAGGAAAGGGGACAAGGGGAAGGAGAAGGGGAGGGAGAGGGAGAGGGGAAAGAGGAAGGGTAGTGGTGGTACATGAACAGGGAGTGTGTGACTTGCCCTGTCTCCACACTCTCCTTCCCTCCCCACCCCCCGCCATACCCACTCTCACACTAAATGCCCCCCCCTGCCCCCCCCCCTCATTGCAACGGGGGCGACCAACACCTGTGAATGCTATTCATGCTTACGTACCTGAGAGAGGCGTTGGCGAATCCGCAAATACATTTCCCGTTCCACTTATATCTTTACCGTACGGAATGGACAATTTGTCCATCGCGCAAGCCCCGCTTCGCAACACTCCACAGACGTCGCAACGTCCATGGATTGTTGTAAGAGAGTAGTACAATGTGGTAGTGGCTGCCACAACAGAACACAGCCGGCGATGCAGAGATGGACGCCGCACGCGGCGCAAAAGGTCT
The DNA here is from genome assembly GCF_000142905.1 of Thecamonas trahens ATCC 50062. Lineage (NCBI taxonomy): Eukaryota > Apusomonadida > Apusomonadidae > Thecamonas > Thecamonas trahens. Next base: position 35,893 of record NW_013657648.1, read on the forward strand.
GCGGCCGCGATCGCTTACCATGAAGCTTCTGGCAGGCGAGACAGTCGCGTCGCAGAGCGGCTTGTTGGGGAATGTGGTGATGACGAGCAGCCGCTGCAGCCGGTCGCTTTCGCTTGCGCGACGGCGCGGAGCTGACGACGACGGCGCTGGCGGCGAGGGCGTCGATGATGTCGTGGAGAAAAGCCACACGAGCCATGGCGGGTCGTGGGCTCGCGTCAGCGCAGCGCGCGTACGCGTTGATGGGCGCGGCGTCCAGATTCCAGTTCAAGATGGCGTGCCGCCCCTTGCGCGGCTACGCCGACCGGCAAGCTCGTCCGTCGCAAGACATCCTCGCGCTCTCCCGTCCGGCCGCTGTGTTCAACTCTGGCATGCTCTCCTTCCCGGTCGTCGGGGTCGTCACCGCGACGGCAACTCGGGCATCCTTCAGGCAGACGTCTACGTGTCGGCCGCCATCACGTGCAGGCGCGCCTCCCACCTCAAGCCGCAGGCCAAGCAGGCGTCGCGCAGCGTCAGCCGGTGACCTGAAAGTCGAGCACCATCGAGTTCTCCACTTTGAGACGCGCGACAACGCGTCCGAACGACCGTACCGCTAAGGGTTGTTTGTTGCCCCCTCCCCCACTCCTCCTTGCCTCCATCTCAAGCTCAATCTCGTCATCGACCCAGCCGAGTGCCACGTCTATCACCTAGTGCTACGCTGCCGTCCACATCCATCCAATGAGCCCAACCTGCGCCTGCGCATGAGCCGCTCCAACCCGCGGCGACCCAGAGATGGCCCCGGCCAAACCCGCCCACCTTCCGCGCACCCCTCGCCACGATCACATACCATCCATCAGATCACCACTATCGTCCATCTTCCCCCCCTCTCCCGCATCCGATACGCCACCCTGCTAGCCCTGCTACACCCGCATGTGGCATGCGCACGCTTCGCCACTGTAGCCTCTTCGACCACACCTCTCGCCACCTCACCCTCACCCGACCGCAGCCATGGCGGCAACGGCTCAAACAGAGATACCGACGCTGGCAGTGGGAGCTCCAACCCGCGGCGACCCAGAGATGGCCCCGGCCAAACCCGCCCACCTTCCGCGCACCCCTCGCCACGATCACATACCATCCATCAGATCACCACTATCGTCCATCTTCCCCCCCTCTCCCGCATCCGATACGCCACCCTGCTAGCCCTGCTACACCCGCATGTGGCATGCGCACGCTTCGTCACTGTAGCCTCTTTGACCACACCTCTCGCCACCTCACCCTCACCCGACCGCAGCCATGGCGGCAACGGCTCAAACAGAGATACCGACGCTGGCAGTGGGAGACTTGGTGGTGCGGGAGAAGCTCGGGTCAGGCAACTTTGGCACGGTGTACAGGGCAGAGGTCGGCGGCAAGACCGTGGCGGTGAAGAAGCTCCGCTACGCGGTGACCGACACGGCGTCGAGCTCGGCTGTCTCGCTCGAGATCGGCTTTCTCAAGACGCTCGATCACCCTCATGTTGTTCGTCTCATTGCACTGGCAGTCCCCGATGCCGCTGCCACCCCTTCGGGGCCTGGCCGCGGCCCGTCGCCGCCGTCGTCAAGCCTCCCGCCGTCTCGTGCCTCCCGCCGCCTCCGCCGCATGCACTCGCGCTTGGCTGGCCGTGCAGACGGCGCCGCGGGGCTTTATCGCGACAGCGGGAGTGACGACGATGACGCCGCGTGCGCAGCGAAGAGTGAGGTGGACGACTCGCCCAAAGCTGGGACCGCGGCGCGGAGCACGCTGAGTGCCCGCGCCCGGCGCGAGATCTGGCTCATCATGGAGTATGTCGAGCGCGGCTCACTGTTCAAGGTCCTCCACGCTGCTCATCCGCCGCCGTGGAAGCTGCGGCTTCGGTGGGCGCGCGAGATTGCGGTTGTCATGGGCATGCTCCACACCCACGCGCCGTGCATTCTCCACCGCGACTTGACCTCCGAGAACGTGCTCGTCACCCTCGACGACCACATCAAGCTCACTGACTTTGGCCTCTCGGTTGACGAGGGCAGCGGCGCCAAGATCCTCCGCTCATTCAAGCCAGCATATGCCGCGCCCGAGGTCTGGGACGCGCTGCCGTACACCCGGGCCTCGGACGTCTTCTCGTTTGGCGTCGTTCTCTACGAGCTCGCCACGCTGCAGGATCCTGTCACGGCGCTTCGCCAGGGCCACGGTGTGCTTGAGCCACCCGCGACAGTGCCAGCTGCCGAGCCGCAGGTCCCCGCCCGCGGCTCGGGCGCGTCGTCGTCGTCGTCGCAGCCGGGGCCGTCGGCGTCGCATCCTGGGCCGTCGATTCCGCCACGACGGACAAGCACGCCGGCCGAGGCCGCCGACGCGCTGGCGGCCATCCAGGGTCTTGCTCCGCCGTCGCTCGGCTCCGAGTCCGGCGTCTACACCGAGCACTCGGAATCGGTTGTCTCCGAGTCAGAGGCCTCGATTGTCTCGTTCTCGCGGCAGGTCTCGCAAGCCGTCCGCCTCTCGCCGCTAGTTGTCCCGTCGAGCGTGCCGTACGAGCTCACTGCCATCATCCAGCAGTGTTGGACCGAGGCGCCAGAGCGGCGGCCGTCGGCCCAGCAGATCCTCACGCTCCTGCCCGATGTGGCGGCTGACGACTCGCAGGCTGCCGCGTCGCTGGCTGCCGCGTCGCGCGCGGCCGACTACGCATTCGAAGCGGCACCAGCTCTTGTCCTCGGCTCGCCGCTGCAGCCAGTCTCGACCGTTGCCTTTGCGCGACAGCTCGAGCCTGTCCGCTTTGGCTACGCGTGCATGGACGGCTCGATCCATCTGGTCTCGGGCGTAGAGGACGGCGACGAGTCGAAAGTAGCGCTGAGCGGGCACACCAAGGCCGTGACCGACTTTGACTGGTCGCTCTCGGGCGACTTTGTGGTCTCGGCCTCGCTCGACAAGACGGCGCGGGTGTGGGACGCGTTCTCTGGCACCACGTTGCGGATTGTGTACGGCAAGGCGGAGCTTTTCGCCATCCGCTTCCACCCCCTCAACAACAACCTGTTTGTCGTCGGCTCGATGGACAAGCTGCTCAAGGTCTTCAACATGTCGACCGGCAAGTCGATGGCCAAGAGCCGGCTGTCGGGCGCGGTCACAGCGCTAAGCTTCAACCCGAACGGCACCCAGGCTTTGCAGGCGACGCCAACGGCATGCTGTATGCGTACTCGCTCTCGTCGAGCAGCGGCAAACTCCGCGAGGCTGTGCGCATCCTTGCTGCCCGCGGGCGCGGCATCTCCTCGCTCGACTACGCCGTCCACTACACGCTGCGCTCGTCGGTCAACGTCGTCCTCGCCGCCTGCCGCGACAAGATGGTCCGCGTCTTTCGGGTCTCGTCCTCGGGCTCAGTATTTACCCCGCTCACCCAGTTCCTGGTCTTTCAGACCAATCTAGCTCTCCGCGCCAAGTTCTGCCCGACGGCTTCGCTTGACAATCTCGGCCTCTGCTTCACCGTCGGCTCGGAAGCCGGGGCCGTCACCGTCTACAGCACCTCGGCCGATCGCGACGATGCCGACGACGGGCCCAGGACCGAGCTCGTCACCCGCCTCGACGGCCACGCAGCTGCCGTCGTCGACCTCGCCTGGTCTGCCGATGGCCGCTGGCTCGCCTCGGGCGACGTCGACGGCCGCGTCCTCGTCCGTCGCCGCCATCTTCCAGCCGACGATCCCGAGCTTCTCTAGCCTCCTGCCTACTCGCCCTCGCTCTTGCCCTCGCCCGATGCGATCCGCTTCTGCGCCTCTTCAGCAAACACTCTCTGCCGCTCCTTGTACTCTTCCCATGCTGCCCGCTTCTCCGGCCCGCCCAGGTACCGGTTGTACAGCGGCACACCAGCGAGGACCATGACCGGGACCGCCCACTGCGCCACACGGAGGACTGCCGACCGACGCACCGCCCGCATGACCATGAGTATCCCATATCCTCCTCCTCCTCCCCCACCAACCACCTCCCCCCCTCCCCTCCCTCCCGTACACTGCAGCCGCTCAGCCGTCCAGAACGTCATCCTCCTCTCCAAGTCGTGTGTGGCCCACTCGGAAGCTGCTGCCCCTCCCTCCCTCCCCACCCAGCTTATAGCCATGATGTCCCAAGCCAATCAGCCGCAACGAGGTGATGATCATCGACACAAATCAACACAGAAAAACACATATCAACGCGCACATAGCCCCCCCCCCCCCCCCCCTCCCCGCCCCCCCGCCTCCGCCGCCTAACCATCGTTCATCCATGTTGCCAATCCAAGCTCCCACAGGCCCTGCAGCCCCGTGACCCCGACTGACCTGCCGGCTGACCTGACACGGACACACCTCACTTGCACACGTTACAGTACATAGGACTGAAGACAATATGGCTACAGGTGGTATGCGGTTTGGTATGGCCAACGGAGAAATGAACTGGGATGCGGTAAAGGCCATGGACGCGGTGACGCCGGCCGTCCAGGCTCATCTCGTCGACGTGTACTCGCTGCTGACCTTTGGTGTGGCCATGGCCGCATTTGGTACCTTTACCCACCTGGCGTTCAACATTGGTGGCGTGCTCACGACGCTTGGCGCTCTGGCAGCGCTGATGTACATCGGCGCGACCGACAAGAACGATCAGTCGTCGCGCAAGGCCGGCTTTGTGGCCTTTACCTTTTGCAAGGGCGCATCCATCGGCCCGCTCGTCGGCCTTGTCCTCCTGCAGGACGCCTCGCTCGTCCTGATGGCGCTTGTCGGCACCGTCGCCGTCTTTGCCGCCTTTACTGCCATGGCCATGTACGCCCCGCGCCGGCAGGTCCTCCTCTTTGGTGGCATGCTCTCGTCGGCCATCACTGGCCTCCTCGTCCTCTCCATCGCTAACCTGTTCATCGGCTCATCGGCTCTCTTTACCGCCCAGCTCTGGGTCGGCCTCTGCGTCTTCTCCGGCTTTGTCGCCTTTGACACCCAGCTGATGATCGAGAAGGCCGCCCGCGGCGACCGTGACGCCGTCTGGCACGCCGTCGAGCTCTTCATCGACTTTGTCGCTATCTTTGTCCGCATTCTCATCATCCTCTCGCGGAACAAGAAGAAGGAGAGCCGCCGCGAGCGCCGCTGATCCCTCTAAACGCCATTCCCTTCCATCGTCCTCACGCCACAAACTCCGCCAGCGCCATCGAGTACACGATCTCAAAGTGGGCAAAGATCTCCATTTTGACCGGCAAGCCCGGCACATCACTTGAGTAGTACATCCGCCGCCGCATCTCCCCGACGTCGTCGGTGAGTGAGTAGCAGGTGGCAGCATAGACGGCTGCGGGCGTCTCAACCTCGCGCCCAGGAATGATGGCTGTGACGTCTGCCCGCGACGCGCCCTTGCTCGCCATCTCCTCCCAGCTCTGCGAGTACTCGGCCTTGGCCGCGATTCCCTCGGGCACCGGAAATCGAGATCCGGCCGCAGCTACCTCGGCCTTGGGCACAGGAACCACGCCGTCCGGCAGCGGCCACTCGTAGTCTCTCACCGTTGCCCCGTCGTCGTCGCACGCCACCACCTCCATCCGCAGCATGCTTGTCTCGCCCGCCCGCTTGTCGCCCACCACATACGTGTACGCTGTCCCCACCCGCACCGCCGCCCGGATCTCGTCAGCCGTAAACGGCTGCGGTGCCAGCTCTAGCGCGTCCAGCTCGAGCTCCACGTCATCCGCACCGTCGTCGCCGTCGTCGCCGCCATCGCCGTCGTCGCCGTCGTCGCCGCCACCCTCCACATCCCCGTCTTCCACAGCCACTGCAGCTGGCACCTCCGGCTCGTCACCAGCAGCCGACATGGTCAAGTCTGCCCCACCCACGCTGCAGCTCCGCAGCCCCGTCGCTTCGTCGCCCCACCGTCCAAAGCCCAAGCTCATTCATTCGTTGGCTCTCCATCACCAACATAGGCCAGTCCTTGGCCCGGTCTGACCCCCACTCCTCCTCCCCCCTACACCTCCGCCGTTTCTTGCCACACTTCACCCACAACATGGACACACCATCTGCAGCAGTTGATATTCCGGCGCGTGACGCCGCTGCGGGCTCGACCATTGTGGCGACACTGTCCCACTCGCCTGGCAAGCTCGCCGACGTTGTGGACGTCTTTCGGGAGCACTCGGTGAACATGTCGCGCATTCGTTCACGGCCGTCTGCCGTCAACGCTGAGGAGTACGACATCGAGATCGACGTCAACGGTGTCGACGAGGAGACCTTCAGCTCGCTCATCACCGCCCTGCCTGCCAAGCGCGTCACCCATCTTGCCACCAATGGTACGTCCATGTCCTTCCCCCCCTCCCCCCCTCCCCCGCTCCCCTCCGTGGCACTGCGTCAGCAAAAGGTCGCACTAACCGATTACGATCGATCACACCACGGCGCACGTGATCATGGCCACCCCACCCCCCCCCCCGCCCCTCACCCACAGACGTACCATGGTTCCCACGATGCGAGGCGGACCTCGATGAGTCTGTCAAAGACGTGTGGGGCTACGGCGCTGAGCTCGACGCGGACCACCCAGGCTTCACCGACGAGGCGTACCGGGCTCGGAGGGAGAAGTTTGCGGAGACGGCGTACTCGACGCGGCACAAGGACCAGATGCCGCGGTTCGAGTACAATGAGGAGGAGACGGCGACATGGCGCACGATCTATACCAAGCTCAAGGAGCTCCATCCGACGCACGCGTGCAAGGAGTTCATCGCTGCGTTCAACCTGCTCGAGGCCCGCGGCGTCTACTCGCCCGACACTATTCCGCAGCTCGCCGAGGTCTCGGACTTTCTGCAGTCGTCAACGGGCTTCCGCCTCCGCATTGCGCCTGGCCTCATCTCGTCGCGGTCGTTCCTCAACGCGCTCGCCTTCCGCACCTTCTTCTGCACCTCGTACATCCGCCACTCGTCGACGCCGATGTACACGCCCGAGCCCGATGTGTGCCACGAGCTGCTCGGCCACGTTCCGCTCTTTGCCAACCTCGAGTTTGCTCAGTTTTCGCAAGCCATCGGCCTTGCCTCGCTCGGCGCTACCGACGACGACATCAAGAAGCTGGCGACGCTCTACTGGTTCACCGTCGAGTTTGGCGTGACTCGCGAGGAGGGTGGCATCCGCGCCTACGGCGCCGGCCTCCTCTCCTCGTTTGGCGAGCTGCAGTACTGCACTTCGGACGAGCCCGAGCACCGCCCGCTCGACCTGGAGGCCGCCGCCACCCAGGAGTACCCCATCACCTCGTTCCAGCCGGTCTACTTTGTGGCCGACTCGTTTGCCAACATGGCCACCGCCCTGCATTCGTGGGCCATGCGCCTCGACCGCCCGTTTGCCGTCACATTCGACCCCTACACCCGCCGTGTCATCGTCCTCGAGTCCAAGCAGGAGATTATGCGTCTGATCAAGAACGTCAACTCGGAGCTCTCGATCCTCACCCGGGTCCTCGAGCACGTCCTCTAAGTCTGCAACGACCACCCACGCTCGCAGTGACTGCTCCCGCTAGCCATTTGTTAACACAGCCACGTTGTTTATCTCACGAGTGCAGGTCCGGCAGGTACGCGATCGCCAGCAGCCGCCAGCCGTCGAGTAGGCAGAGGATCATCATCGACGCCGCAAACGACTCGATAACAGCCTGCTTGAGGCTCCAGGTCTCGGCAAGAGCCTCATCGAGCCGCCAGAACATGGGGAACGAGACCACAAAGTACAAGCCATAGAACATCGAGCCGACCGAGAGCATGTACGCACGGTCCTTAAAGTAGTACATGTCGTCAATCGATGACACGCCGAGCGTCTCGCCCATGGCAGTGGCGTAGGCGAGGACCACGACCGCGACCGCCACGGCGAGCGTCCGCATCACGCCGGGCGCCATGCCCGAGTGGATCCGCCGCAGGATGGGCGTGATGAGCGCGTGGTACGAGATGAAGAACCCGATGGTGAGGACGTGCATGATGAGCGGAATGTTCGCCACCCGCCACTGCACAGACTCAAAGGTGTAGCCGCCGTCAAAGAGCTCAAACAGCAGCGGCGTGTAAAAGTGGTTGGCAAGGAAGGAGAAGATGGTAATCCACACAAAGGCCTTGAACCAGTACTGCTCACTGAGTGGCTTGGCCGCATCCGGCGGCCCCATCCCGGGCGCCATAATGCTCAGCAGCCACGGGATGACGGCCACAGGCGCTGACACCGCCACCGCAAACGTCATGTACTCGACATCGCCCCAGGTGCGGAAGACCTCACTCAGCATGACCGTCCCAAACGAGATCAGCCAGTAAACGCCGTAGCAGAGCGAGAACTTCTCCATCCATGCCTTGGACGGCTTTTCTGCAAACCAGCGCGCCATCTGTGCAACCCTGCCCCACCCCACCCCACCCCAGCCCCAGGACATTCCCCATGCGTGAGCTCGACCACATCGCCACTATCAGCCCAAAGAAGTCTGAGCCATGAAGAACATCATACCCACGACGACAACTATGGCCATGATGATGACGATGACGATGACGATGACGATGACGATGACGATGACGATGACGATGACGATTGCCATGCCCACTGTCCACGACGGTGACGACGACAACCACGACCACGTCCACTGCAACCCCCCACCACCACTACAGCCCCCCCGCTCCTAGTGAAGGAATCGTGTGGGCGCCAAGCCAAGACTGAGCGCCAGGTTTAGGAGCCAAGTAGCATGCCGTCTTGCT
>NW_013657648.1:44790-64985 GCF_000142905.1 Thecamonas trahens ATCC 50062
CCCCCACCCCACCCCACCCGCTATGCGACTCCCCTCACAGACAGCGCTGCGTAAGCTGCTAGACTCTACAGTTGCAGCAGGAGTGATTGTCCTCCTTACGGTGTATGTCCTGTTTGTGGACGATGTGGTGGTCTTGGCGGGAGCGCCTGACCCGAATCAGTCTCAGGCTGTCTACGCTCTGTTGGTTCTGAAGATTGTGGTCTTCTTTGCCTTTGTCGGCGAACTGGTGGCAGAGTGCTACGCTACGCCAGAGTATGTCTTCTCCTTCTTCTTTTGGTTGGATCTCGTCACTCTCCTGTCCTTTCTTCCAGACTTTTGCTTGCTCTTTGGCTACAATCTCCTCTCCGCCATCGGTGGTCTCGTCGTTGCTCGTGCTGGTCGTGCTGCTCGCATCGCTTCCCGTCTAGCACGCTTGCTCTCGCTGGTGCGGATGGAGAAAATCCTCAAGCTCCCGCCAAATGCTGCAGACTCGTTGGATGAGGTGGCTTCGTCGGCGACGGCCGGCGAGGCGCTGGCGCGCGTGAGGACCTCGCGGTTCCCGGGCTCGGATCTCAACCGGTCGACAACCAACAAGGTGACCGCCATTGTGCTCGTTCTTTCCTTGCCACTTCGCTGCTCCAGGCGGATCCGGCGTGGAACTCGTTTGCCACGTCTGCAGTCGCAATGCTCGATGCCTCGCTCGGTAACTCGACCGCGCCGCAGCGCGACTTTGCGCTCGATGCCTTTGTCACCTCTTACTCGTCGCCCAACGTCAACGTCATCGCCATTGAGGAGGACTCGCGCCTGCTACGCGGCTCACTCGAGCCGCTGGACCATACCCGCGCCTCTTTTGTGGCGTACGTGTACTCGGCAAACGGCCGACTGCGGGTCGTCTTTGACGTCTCGGCCCGCGAGAAAACCCAGGCCCTGTACAACCTCCTGCTCATGGTCCTCGTCATCACGCTGCTCTTTTTCGGCAACTATGTCATCTGCCGCGCCTCCAACAAGCTCATCGCGCTCTCGTCCGAGCTCCTCTACCTCATGAAGCTCCTGACCCGACAGGCGAGCCAGAGGACCGACGGCGGCAGTGTGCTGGTCGACGGCCGGACCGAGCGGCGGACGCTTGGCCCGGTCTCGGCCCGCCTTCCATCGACCTTTTCGCGCATTTCGCGATCGACCCGGTCGGCATCGACGTCGTCGGAGGGGAGCGGCTCGTCGCTGTCGCACGAGTGCGGAGGCTTTTGCTCGGCCACAGCCTCGGAGTCGTCGCTCAACCGCGGCGAGACCTCGCCGCTCATTGGCACGCTGCCGCCGGCGCCTACGGTCGATCGCCCGCGCAAGCGGCCGACTGCACCGTCGCTCGCGACTGTTGTCACCGCGCTGAATGAGCAGACCGAGACTGAGCTCGCTCAGCGACGGAGTCTCCGCCGAGAGCTGCACGCTGCGCGGCTTGCCCAGCTCGGCTACGCTGTGCTCTGCGCGCGGCTAGAGCGGGTACATGCCGCTGAAGAGCGCAGCGATGTGCTCGCTGGCTCGTTCCGGCAGGTAAGCGAAGCCGACGTGGCATCGGCGTCGTCGACGTCGCCGGCATCGCCGCCGCTTGACGGCGCGTCGCTCGCAGGCATGTTTGTGTACATGGTCGGCGACGCCGATGTGGTGGCCGGCCTCTCTGCTCGGCGCGGGTCGCCGCAGCATACGCGCGCCCTCGAACTTGTCGACGGCTTTATTGTCATGTCGCGATGGTCGGGCGTGGCGCCACTCGACGCGCTCGAGCTCCTGCTGGTAGCGTTTACCGCTCCGCCGCTTTTTTCGCTCTACACTGGCGAGACTCGCAACGCAAGCATGGCGCCACGGCTGATGCTGGCGCCGATCAGCTCGGGCCGGCACCCGCAAGGGTGGGCTCGCGGCGGTCGCCACCAAGCGGCGGCATTTGCCATCCTCGAGCGGTGGCTCTCGCTCGGCCTGCCCGAGTTTGGCTCACGGCGGACGCCCGAGGCTGAGCTCCTGGCCGCCTTTGTCAACGCACTTGCAACTCACCGCTCATGGACGGTGGATGCCGGGCATTTAGAGCGGGCGATGAACCGCCAGCTCGACGGGTGGATCCAGCGCGAGGTGGCGCCGCCGGTGGTTCTGCCGCCGACGGCGTGCCCGCGGCCAGACGGCTCGCTGTACAACGTCTCGCTCCACTCGGTCCACCCGGTGGAGATGGCGCGGCAGATCACGCTCCTCGAGTCTGCGCTTTACCGCCAGATCGTGCCCGGCGAGCTGCTGCTCGCGGCACGGGCAAGCTGCGAGTCGGTCGCGGCCAACACGCACCACTTTGAAACCTCGGTGCGGCAGTACCAGCACGCGGTGCTCGCCGAAGACGACGCCATGGCTCGTGCAGCCATGATCGAAAACCTCATCCGCATCGCCACCGAGCTCCGCCGCATCCGCAACTACAACGGAGTTATGGAGGTCACCGCAGCGCTCAACTCATCGGCGCTCAAGCGGCTCAAGCTGACCTGGAACTACGTCTCGTCCGAGGCCGAGGCCGATCTTGACCAGCTGCAGGTGCTGATGGCCATGACCAACAACTCGGCGGCGTATCGGAGCGAGCTTGCCGCCGCTGCACGCCGGCCGGACGAGCCAGTCGTCCCGTTTATCGGCCTTGTCCTCTCGGACCTGACCATGGTCTCAGCCAACGCCAAGTCCGCCGAGCGCGCCGTCCGCGAGGCCCGCATCGTCGTGTCGGCGCTCCGGTGGCAAGACGCAAGCTACGCCTTTATCGAAGTCCCGCGCGTCCAGGAGCTCTTTGCTCAGGTTCTGGACGGCGCTGGAGAGGTCAACGACGACACACTGTGGGAGCGGTCGATCGCTCTGGAGCCTCAGGGTGGCAAGTCGCGATCGTGACGGCAAGCCACGTTGCCGGGCAGATCTGCAGCTGCGAGGTGAAGCAAAAAAACAAACTTCACAATAACCGCCACGACAACACACTCCCATACTGATGCACATGCTGTCACTACTTCAGCATGGAGCATGTGTGTGTGGGAGGGGGAGGGGGGGGGGGGAGGAGGAGCGATGGAGCTAATTTTTTTCTCCGACCGAAGAATCTACCACATCCGCCAGCGGAGCAATGGCCAACAAGCGAATTGCTGGAGAGTGACTGACGACGAGCGACAGCGGTAGCATCCCCGGACACACGACTTCTTTGAGGAAGGGAGAGGCTTGGACGACGGACATTGGTCAGCCACAAGACTACGACCAAGAAGAAGACAAGAAAGTAGTGCGTTTGATCAAGGCCACCACTTAGCTCGCGCAAGTCATAGACAGAGACAGGCAGACGGTCTGCTAACCTCTAACCATGCCGCACTTCAAGGGAGCGCCTGTGCCTCTCCACCCGCTGCCCCACCCTCTCCCATCGGTCACGCTTCTTCCTCCGCCGCTCTTTCAAATCTCGTACACAGGCGAAGTGTTTGAGACGTACGAAGAGTATTGCGCTCGCATTGAGTTCTACAGAACTCGTCACTTTACATGCGCTGCTACGGGCAAGCAAGGTCTCAACTTTGTTGAGGCTCTCTACTCGGAGGCCGAGGCAGAGGAGGCTCTGGCGGAGTTCTCGGTTCATACGCTGACGACGGCCGCGGCTGTCATTCATGGCAAGATCGGTCCGCTCAACAAGGTCATCACCGCCGTTCGTGCTGTGCTCAAGACCGGCTTTTGGGTCAGCGACGTCGTCTCGGTCGCCGCAGAGTTTTTGCCGCCCAACGTGGCGGATGCTGCCCGCGACGGGCCTCTCCTTCCCGCTTGGCGCTACCGTCACCGATCATGGCAAGCTGCCCCCGGGCATGCCTATTGTCCGTCTGCCACCGGCCGAAGGCATCGAGCAGCAGCTCGTGCTTGCCCTCAACGAGCTGAACGACGACGCCGGCAAGCCGGTCTCTGTCTCGTGCCTCAGCTCGCAGGTGACACGGCTCGGCCGAGTCACCGGCTGGTGCCCGATGCCCAACGCCGCCATCCGGACGCTGATGATGCTGCACGCGTCGCGCGAGCCGTGGGCCGGCGCGCCGTGGGTCGTGCACCAGGACCTCTGCGAGGACTTTAACCTCCCGCCGGTTGTGCTCGCCGCCGACGCCGCCGACCGCGCCGCCAAGTACAACGCATTTAAGCGCAAGCGGGTCGCTGACCGCGCCACCGAGGTCGCCGACAAGCGGACCAAGTACCTCGAGTCGCTGCCGCCGACCTCGCACGCGCTGGACAAGGAGGCGCCGGCCAAGCCTATTTTTGTCGCAGATGCCCTCCTCCCGCCGCTACCGGCCGACCAGCAGCCCGAACCCGGTACGCTGGTGTACACCGGCGAGGCCGAGCAGGAGCTTGTGGCTGCCTGGGCTTTTCTCGTCCGCTTTGCCGACGAGATTGCGCTCGAGCCGTACTCGTTCCCAGCCCTTCTCCGCGCCATCGACACCGTCGATACCGACGACGCCGACGATGGCACTGCGCCGCTCCTGGTCTACACCTACATTGCGCTCCTCGACCTCATTCTCACGCCGGCCCAGCACCAGGCGCTTGGCGCCCGCATCCGCGAGCACGCGCCGAGTGTGTACGCCGAGCTCTTTGGCGCCGACGCGCTCACCCGCGAGTCAACGTCGGCGGTGACCTCGGTCAACTTTTCGACCTGGCACTACGCGCTCGCCGTCTTTGCCGCCGACTATGTCGCCGAGCTCGACGGCGAGACACCGGCCGTCCTTGCGCCTCTCCTGGTCGGAGGCGAGCTGCCGGGAGCGGCGACCATTGCGGCGGCGCTTGGGCGCGCCGGCCACGCGCTCCTCCTCACCGCTATCACCGACATTATGCTTGACTCACGCTTGCTGCACACGAGCATCGCCGAGGCCGCCAAGGAGCGCGGCTCGCTGCGGGCCAAGGGCAAGAAGGAGCTGGAGGAGCTGAAGGAGAAGGCTGAGGCTGCCATCGAGGAGCTCCATGCCACCTACACCGCTGCTGGCCTCGACAAGCTGCCGAGCCCGTCGCTGGCGGTGCCCGACGATGTCGACGACGACGGCTCGTCTTCGGACGACGACGACGACGAAAATGACGACGACGACGACCGCGGCTCATCGGTTGCGCTCGGCTCCGGCCGTGGCAAGTCTGCGTTCAACAAGCCTGGCGACGAGCCGGTGCCGATGGCCACTGTCCCGCCGACGCCGTCCAAATCGCTGCCGGAAGGCATCCAGGTCAAGATCCGCGAGCTCCGGCGGCAGCTACGGTCGCTGCCGGAGCCAGAGCAGCCAGGCCCGGGCGCGTCGCGATTGGAGACGCTCGATTACAACAAGGCGATGGAGGCGTACCGCCGTGAGGCAGACGCGCTCCACGAGCGTGTGGAGGAGATGAAGTCCGAGGCCGTCAAGCTCAGTGGCGAGTATCAGAGCGCGCTCCTTGCGGCTCGCGATGATTACCTCCGCGCCCGCGAGGAGGCTGAGCTCAAGAACCTCTCGCGGTATCAGTCTGTGGCCGTTCGCGGCCACTGGCTCGGCGAAGACCGCCGCTCACGGAAGTACATGGTGCTCGAGAACGAGGGCTCGCTCCTCTTCCTCGACGTGGCCAAGCGCGAGATCCGCTCGTACTCGTCAATGCGTGAGTTGGGCAAGCTCCTCGACGCGCTCTCGCCGCTCGGCGTGGTCGAGCGCAAGCTCCGCGCCCGGCTCGAGCGCTTCCGCCGCGGCATCCAGCTCGTTCTCGAGGAGACCGAGTCGGCCGCCGCCGAGTCGGCCGCCGCCGCCGCCGAAAAGGTCCATCTTCAGGAGCAGATCGACGCCGGCCTCGTCCGCCGCTCCGCCCGGCGCACCGACGACGAGCTCGATGACGCTGCTGACCCGGTTGCCGCAGAGCTGGCCAACTACCGCAACGCGGGCTGGGAAGCCGAGGAGGCCCGACGCGAGGCTCGCCGCAACAAGCGCGCGCTTCGCGGCGGCTCGTCGTCGCGGCGCTCATCTCGCTCAGAAACCCGCGAGTCGTCGCCGGGCGCAGGCCTCGAGTCGCGCGCCGCCTCGCGCCGCGCCGCCCGCGCCATCAACGCCGGTATCGGGCGCCCCAAGAAGCTCTCTCGCGCCGAGCGCGCCAAGCGCCGCTCCCACAAGGACATGGTCGGCTCGGACGACGACGACGACGACGATGCCCTCTCCGACGACGACGACGGCGATTGGTCCGACGCCGATGACGACGATGACGACGACGACGAGTCGTCGGGCAACCACGATGAGACTTGCCACATTTGCAACAAGCGTGGCTCGCTCATCGTCTGCGAAGGCTGCCCCAAGGTCTACCACTCGGCCTGCCTCGGCATCACCGTCGGCGACTCGGACGACGAGTGGTTCTGCCCGGCGTGCGTTGTCCAGCGAAGCGAAGGCGGACGGCGGGCACGGCGGGCGCGTCGCCGCTAAGCCGCGCACCCAATAGCCAATGCCTCGCGGCAGAGTTAAAACAAGAACCGGCATTCCCCTGTGGCCGTCGCCATCAGCCCTGTCACCGTCGTCCAGCCAGCAGCCAGCCGCCGGCGCGGGCGGCCAAGCCACTCGACGCCGTTGTGCTCGGCCATGACGACACCGCCGCCACGACGGACACGGACAGCGCTCATTGCCTGCGGACTCTCGTACAATGAAGACGGGCGTCTGGTCACGGTTCTGTCCAAGCTGCGAGCCTCCGGTGCTTACGCGCTCTGTCTCTTTGCTATGGCGCCTTGCGCCGCACCGGCGGCCTCAGCCGCGGCCGATGACCCCGACGACACGCAGCCACTCGCTGATGCCCGCAATTCGGTGACGGCTGGCCATCTCGTGGAAAGCGGGCGGCGTAGAGAGTGCGAGTGGCACGCCTCGCTCGCCAAGCTGCCGCTGCCGACGATGATCAAGGAGAATATGATCGCTGGCGACGATGGAAGTCTTGTCGACGTGTTGCCGCTCTGCCTCTGTGCGCAGGACGCGCTGGTGGTGGATGCCGGTGCCGATGACGGATCGGGGGCGGTGCAAGTGTCTGGAGGCGAGGTGCGGCGGGCACTGGACGCTGCGAGGATCACAGAAGTGCATGTGGCCGGGATGGCAACAGAGGGCGCGGTGGCGGCAACAGCAAGGGCGGCGCTGGAAGAAGGCTGGTCGGTGGCGGTGTTGGAGGATGTAGCGGTGTCTGATGCGCCCGAGGTGGCGGCAGCGGCCCTGGTGGCTCTGGAAGGCGAGGGTGTGCGGCTGCTGCTATCGAGCGATGTCTCTTTGTAGTGGTGGACGTCGGGCGGGGAGGCGTAAACGAGCGATGCATCATGGACCAAGGGCTGGGCTGGGGAATGCGTTTGTGGGCTACGGGCTTCAGATGGACGAGTCCGACTCGGACGACGAGTCGTCGTCCGAGGCGGCGAAGAGCGGGCGAGGGGGGGCGGTGGCGGGAAAGGCCGCGAGCGGATGCGGGGTGAGCGCCGAGTGCCGCGGCGAGAGGAGGCGTTGGTGGAAGAGGGCCGGGTAGGCGAGCGGCGAGGCGGCCGAGGGCGAGCCCATAGGCAGCGGCGGCTTGGACGCGCCGAGCGACATCCAGGCCGATGAGACTGGCTGGGCGTGTGCGACAGCGAGTGGGTAGGCCAGATGCGGGCGGCGGCGCGAGGCTTGCGGCGAGTGCGGCGGTGAGCCAAAGGCGCCGGGCGAGGGCGGGGCTTGCTGCGCTTGTTGGGCCTGTGGTGGCCGCGGCGAGGCAAGCGGCGCGTAAGGAAAGGTAAAGACGGCCTGCGGCGAGGGTGGAACGAGCATGGTCTGCGGCGGGAAGGGCGTGGGGCGGGCATGCCGTGGCGAAGCCAGGCGATGGGCAAGCATCGAAGCGTACCTGACCGGAGAGGCACGCCCGTCGAATGTGGGTGCAGGCCCACCAGTGCGGTCGGGACTTGCGGGTAGCGGCGGCTTGTGGAAGCCATGATCCGAGTACTCTACATCCATGGAAGTATCCAGCCTCAGTGGCGTTCCACCGAGCCGCATCGCCATCCTCTGCGGCTGGCTCATTCTTCCGGGCAGCAGATGCGCCGCCAGCGGCCGCCCAATCTCCTCATCGTCCTTGTGCACCTCGAGCCACTGCCTCGCCGCCTCGAGCGAGCTGTTGGTGAGGAGCAGGGCCTTTTCCGCCTGCACAGGAGAGATAAGGCGGGAATGTTAGTAGCGAAGATGATATCCACGTGTTGTCCATGTGGAGGGGGGAGAGGGGGAGAGGGGGAGGGGGAGGCGTACCGCCACCTGGTCGACGCCGTCGTTGACGAGGGTGATGAGGGCACAGGCAAAGGTTCGGGAGACCGGAGAGATGCCTGGGTGGATGACTTCGACAGTGTCGATATCTGTAGGAGGGGTGGTCATGGTGCGAGTGGAAGTGGGCAGGGGGGCGGTGGGGGGGGGTGGGAGGGGGCGGGGGGTGGGGCGGGGGAGGGAGAGGTGGTGGCGGTGGCGGGCGTGGCCGGGCCACGGCGGGGGGGGGGGGGGGGGATGGTGGGGATGGCGGAGAGGGGATGATGACATTGATTGTGTCTTTGACTGTGGTGGGGGTAGTAGTAGTAGTGGTGGTACAAGATCTGAAACTACATGCCTACATGCGCTGCAGCTCCTGGAGGCGGTTGATGAGGCCCTCGAGGACATCGTCTGAGCAAGCACGCTCTGTGAGCGAGGGGATGAGCGAGCGAGCTTCTGCCACAGAGCGAGGCATAAGATTGGCCATGGCCGCCAGCTGAACAGGCTCGAGGCCGGCCTGCTCGAGCATGGTCCGGGTGTCCATGATCGACTGCATCTCGGTGATGTGGTTGAACCGCTGCGCATACTCGAGCGTCTTGAGGAACGTGCTGTCCGCGCCCACCCACCACCGTAGCCCCACAGCAACAGAGCCAAGTAGAAGAGCATCATGTGAGTCCACGCGATGCCCGGTCACGACACGTCCGCCATGGCCGTACCCACTGAGGAGGGGCAGCATACACCACCATGGGCAACTTCAACACACTATTTCCTTCCCCATGACCATGACCATGACCATGACCATGACCATGACCATGACCATGACCATGGCCATGACCATGACCATACCCATGAATATACCCATGTCCATGCCCACCACCCCACAACTGCTCCCCTCCTCTCCTAGGGGGATCACCCCCCTCCCTCCCTCCCCCCCCCCCCCCTCCCCCCCCCCACACACACAGCCACAACCCCTCCACCCCCCACCCCATACCCCCATCCACCCACCCACGGTACGTACTCCTTCAGACCCTCGCTGGTGGTCCCTGCGCGAAGAGCCTCCTCATGGGCATCGGCCTGCTGCTTCAGAACAGTGGCCACTTCGGCAAGCATGAGGCAGTCGGCCTCGGCAAAGTCGGCGCCAAAGGCACGCATAGCCGCACTGCTGCCCTCTCCGCTCGCCATGGTGGGTAGAGCGGGTGGGTTGGTGGGAGGAGGGGGGCGGGGGGGAGGGGGGGAGTTGGGTGGCGTGCTGCCGCAGCCGTGCGTTGGCTAGGCAGAGCGGGGGCGGGTGTGCTGGACTGCGACTCGCCCGGCGCTGGCCAGTTCGATGCCCAACACTCTCGCTCTCTCACCCATTCTGTGCCCACATGTCAATACGCCAGCCTCGGCAACAGGATATTCAGATGTGGGCTGTTCTTTTGATGATGGCTACGAGGAGGGGGGGGGGGACATATCACGGACGGATCGTCACCGCGTTGATGACGAGAAGAACGAATACGACGAGGCAGAGTCGTCTTGGGGAGAGCCGGACGACGATGTCCATGATGACGATGATGATGAGGACGATGATGACGACTCGTCGTCGGATGTGCTCGACATTGACACAGAGAGCAGGGTGGCCCAGGTCTGCGAGGGACCGACCAGCTGCTCGTACGAGTCGGAGAGACTCCCGTCCGCCATCGACTCGGACCCGCTCGACGAGCTGGACGACGACGGGACAGAGTTCGCGGCTCGCAGCGCGCCAAGCGTGAGCACGAGCAGATCGCGCTGGAACCTGTTCTTTGCCACAAGCGGCAGGTGGGTGCTCGCATCGACAGCCAGCTCCATGTCGACGTCACCGACATAGGCGACAGCCATGTGGCTGTTGAGCTCGGCCCGGGCGAGGCGAGCGGCGCAGAGCTCACGGCGAGTGGTCGGCCGGTCGCGCGTGGTGTGCGGAACAGCAAGTACGTCCATTTTGGCGCGATCAAGCCGAAGGACAACCTCGGCGTGAACGGGCGAGTAGAGCCGAAACTCGGCGTGCCCCCGCGCGACGAGCTTGTCCACCGTCCTGCCCATGACCGGCTCGACGGTGACGCGCCCGAGCGACCGCAACACCAGCGGTGCAGCAGCCTGGCTGCCGTCGCTCTCCCACCGCGGCGTGACTACAGCCTCGAGATAGCTCCCGACGTCCAGCGCTGTTGGTGCGTACTGCGGCCCGATCGCGCCCTGAATGACCACGCTCTTGCTAGCTCCTGTCGTACGGCGAGCTGCACGCCGCCATACGATGTCCATCTGCCACCGCACATCCCCACCCAGCGGGACAACCTCGACCTCGGACGCAGTGTCAAGCACGCCCACAATGGCTCCGCCGTCATATCCCACGTCTGCTACCGTTCTTGACCGGCGCTGTGACCGTGGCCGCGACCGGCGCCGTGACCGCGACCGTGGCCGCGACTGTGACCGCGAGCCCACAGCTGTCGACGAGCGAGACAGCGATCGCTCGCCACGGCTCGACCCCTCGCCACGACTCGCCTCCCTGCCACGACTCGTCCCCCGATGGCTGTCCGTGCACTGGCTGGGCCCGGCACCCAGGCTCCAGCCGTCCGTCCACGACGCGTCCCAGACCGAGGCCTCGCCCCAACGCCTCCCGCCCAGACCAGTGGCACTCTCAGCCAGAGCCACAGTCTCGTGAGCGCCAGGCGGTGGTAAGGAACGTCCCCGCTCAGCCCGCTCAGCCCTGTCGGCCTCATCTGCCCGCTCCAGCCTCCTGCCTCGGCTCCTGCTCCTGCTCCTGCTCCTGCTCATACTCCTGCGTACGCTCGTGGTCGAGCGCCTCCTCCCCCCCAAGCCGGACTCCCTACCACCCACAGGCATGCCCAAACTCGTCGCCCAAACCGCAGGCTGTCTCTGCCATGGCTGCTGGCGGCTCTGTGGCGATCGGTGCAGCGGAGGTCGAACAAGCGCCCCGGACGACGTCGCCCACATGCCGCCGTTGGCGCAGTTGAGTGGTGGCGCCTGAGCGGCAACAGGCAGGAGCGTACAAGGCATACATGTGGCCAAAAGGTGGTATCATTTACCTCAGTCGATCTCCTCGATGGTCGGCTCGCCAGATCCGCCCGGAGCAGCGGCACCGCCCGTCGGCATGCCGCCGGGCATGCCACCAGGCATGCCGCCCGGCATGCCGCCCGGAGCACCGCCGGCGGCACCAGCAGCCTGGGCAGCCTTCTGGATGATCGGGTTGGCGACGCCCTCGAGATCCTTCTGCTGATGCTCGAACTCCTCCTTCTCGGCCTCCTGGTTCGAGTCGAGCCACGAGATGACCTCGTCGATCTTGGCGTTGAGCGTGGTCTTGTCGGCCTCGGGGATGGAGAGCTTGTCGTCGCGGAGGGTGGAGCGGAGCGAGTACGCGTAGTTCTCGAGACCGTTGCGCGCCTCGACCTTCTGGCGGACCTTCTCGTCGTCGGCCGCGTACTTTTCGGCCTCGGAGACCATGCGCTCGATCTCCTCCTTGGAGAGGCGGCCAGACTCGTTCTTGATCTGGATCTTGTTGATGTTGCCGGTCGACTTCTCCTGGGCCGACACGTTGAGGATGCCGTTGGCGTCAATGTCAAAGACAACCTCGATCTGCGGCTGGCCGCGCGGCATCGGCGGGATGCCGGTCAGCTCGAACTTGCCGAGCAGGTTGTTGTCCTTGGTCTGCGCCCGCTCGCCCTCAAACACCTGGATGAGGACACCAGGCTGGTTGTCCGAGTACGTCGAGAACGTCTGGGTCTTCTTGGTCGGGATCGTCGTGTTGCGCGGGATGAGCTTGGTCATCACGCCACCGGCGGTCTCCAGGCCAAGCGAGAGCGGCGTGACGTCGAGGAGGAGCAGGTCGTTGAGCTTGCCGGTATCGTCGTGGTCGCCCGAGAGAATGGCGGCCTGGACGGCGGCACCGTAGGCAACGGCCTCATCCGGGTTGATCGACTTGCACGGCTCCTTGCCCGAGAAGTAGTCCGAGAGCAGCTTCTGGACCCGCGGGATGCGGGTCGAGCCACCCACGAGCACAATCTCGTGGATCTCAGACTTGGACAGGCCCGAGTCCGAGATGGCGCGCTCCACAGGCTCGAGGCACTTGCGGAAGAGGTCCTGGTTGAGCTCCTCAAACCGAGCCCGGGTGATCGAGGTGTAAAAGTCGATGCCCTCAAAGAGCGAGTCAATCTCGATCGACGCGTTGGTCGACGACGAGAGCGTGCGCTTCGCGCGCTCGCACGCCGTGCGGAGCCGGCGCATCGCGCGGACGTTGCCCGAGATGTCCTTCTTGTGCTTGCGCTTGAACTCACGCACAAAGTGGTCGACAAGGCGGTTGTCAAAGTCCTCGCCGCCAAGGTGGGTGTCACCGGCAGTCGACTTGACCTCAAAGATGCCGTCCTCGATGGTGAGGACGGAAACGTCAAAGGTACCGCCACCCAGATCAAAGATGAGCACGTTCTTCTCGCCGCCCTTCTGGTCGAGGCCGTACGCGATCGCGGCCGCCGTCGGCTCGTTAATGATGCGCAGGACGTTGAGGCCGGCAATGGTGCCGGCGTCCTTGGTCGCCTGACGCTGCGAGTCGTTAAAGTACGCAGGCACCGTGATGACCGCGTTGCCCACGTCCGTCCCGAGGTACGCCTCCGCCACCTGCTTCATCTTGGTCAGCACCATCGACGAGATCTCCTCCGGCGAGAACGTCTTGCTCTCGCCCTGGTACTCGACCTGGATCATCGGCTTGCCCGCCTTATCCACAACCGCAAACGGCCAGTGCGCCTTGTCAGACTGCACCGCCGGGTCCGAGTACTCGCGCCCAATGAGCCGCTTGGCGTCGAACACCGTGTTGCGCGGGTTCATCGCCGTCTGCAGCTTGGCAGCGTCGCCGATCAGCCGCTCAGAGTCGGTAAACGCCACATACGACGGCGTCGTCCGGTTACCCTGGTCGTTGGCGATAATCTCCACACGATCGTTGCGCCACACGCCGACGCACGAGTACGTCGTTCCGAGGTCAATGCCCACAGAAGCTCCGTTGTTCTTAGCAGCCATGGTTTCTTGTGTTGTTGTTGTTTGTTACTCTCTTGCTTTCAGTAGCTCCGATGAGTTGGTTGTTGCTTGCTGTCTGGCTCGCCCTGCACCCCCTCGAAATTCCGTCGCATTTTATGCCCGCCGACGTGAACCTTCTTGAAAATCCGGAGTGAAGCACCGGGTCGCGGCTACCTTCTGCGCCCTGCCCTGCTGGTATTCAGCCACCCATGCCTTTCCAAACACCATGTTATACTCGCCAGTACTTGCTCTACACATCCCTCTGCTCCATTATTCTTTGCTAGGTCACTATCTCCCGTAAAGCCCCAGTTTCCAGCTCCCCAGCAAGATGCGAGCCTGCATCACGAAATTGGGCCATGTTTCATGAAGCCTTCCGCCTCCCCTCCCCCCTCCATCTCCCCACACCTCCATCTACCTGCTTCATCCTCATCTCCCCTCCCACCACTTTTTACATCAGCTGTGTGCAACAGTCTTGCCCACCCCACATCACCCTCAGCCCCTCCCCTCTCCTTCCACCAGTGTATTCCACCCACCCTCGCCTGGCCGCGGCGATGCCACACACGACGCGCAGAGCCGGTCCCAACCTCATCTCGACGCGAAACACGTCCCTCCAAATATTTTATCAATTTCTCAACCAACACCCCCCACTCCCTCCGCCTCCACCGTGACCCTCCTTGCCCCGCTGCTGTCGGCACTCTCTCCCCGTCAACGGAGTCGCCTCCTCGCTGCGCACCCCACACTCCACCCTTGGCAACGCCATGCCGAGACGTGGAGCACTACGAGAGCGGGAACTGGCACATGTCCAGCTCCGCGGCCCGGGAGGGCGTGCCACCGAGCACGCGCTCTGCCTCTGGATCACGTCCGTTGTGACGTCTCGGCACCCGCGAGTCACTTCGCTGGGCCAGCTCGCCGACTCAATGGCACTGGCCCAGACCACGGCTCAACTCATCCCATCGTACAAGGTCTTCTACGTCCATGGGAATGGGAGGGAGTTTCCACTCTCCGTCCCTCCCGTGGGTGCCCGGGCCGCTCGTCGCAACCTTCGCCTCCTGGCTGATCTCTGGGACGAGTACACCGGCTCGTTCACAGCCACAGCTCCCTTTCCGCCGCCCTCGCATCCGCTCGCCCACTCGGTCCCTACCTCGGCTACGAACTCGATCACCGACTACTCGTCATCATCGCCGTCGTCATCTGCCTCCAGTGACGACAACAGCGACATCAAGCCGCAGACCCGTCGCAAGCCAAAGCCCAGCTCCAAGCCCAGCTCCAAGCCCGGTTCCAAGTCCAAGTCCAAGTCTAGGTCCAGCGCCAAGCACACCACCAAATCCAAGCGCGCCAACAAAGCATCAGGCTCCTCACTGAGAGGATCCTCGAAGCAGCCTGTCAAGCCGGACAAGCCAGACAAGTCGGATGAGTCCAAGCAGCGGAAGCGGAGCCGCAAGGGCAAGCACCGCCCCCGTCGCTCGCAGCGCATCCTGCGCCTCCTGCCCCTTCCGACCTTGCCGCCGCTCGACGTCGAGCCACACGCAGTTGCCGCCGGTGAGCCACGCGCCGTTGCCGCTGCCGTATTTGGCATAGCCATGCGCCACTACGCCACGTCGCTCCCGATCCCGCTGGCGCCGAACCTCGCCCACGACGCCGCGCTGGCTGACGCCTTTATGGTCGGCGTCGCCGCGTTTATCTCGGACCTGATATCCGACGCACTACCTGTGCTCGCTGATGCTGGCATTCCACCGCCTACCTTGCCACTGGTTGACACCGGGCGTGCGGTCGCTGACGGCGGTGCGCTGCTAGCGCTCATTGTTGCCGCCCCCGGCTCGGCAGCCTCGCTCGATCTTGCCGCTGTCGCCACCGCCGAGCCGCACCGCCGGGTTGGCATGGCGCTCAAGACTGCCTTTGACACCTGGTCCGTCCCTGCCCTCCTCCGTTCTGCCGACTGGCTCGCTGCCTCGGCCCCGCTCGTCAACGCTCTCTACCTCTGCATGGTTGCCGAGTTGGCGTTTGGCGCCCCACCACACCTGCATCCTGCTGACGTTGTCGCCTTTGCCGCCCTTCGGACCGAGGTCGATGCCCTCCGTGCTGCTGCCTCTGACCCGACTTTGGCCGACGGCTCGGAGCCAGGCTCCGAGCCCGAGCCGGAGCCGGGGCCGCCGGAGCGCATCAGCCCTGTCGTCCGCACCCTCGATGACCTCGCATCGCAGCTCCGATCCAAGGCTCTCAGCGGCCTCGGCGCCCGTGCTCCGCCCTCGGTCCGGAGGCTCTTGGCCTTGGAGTCGCAAGTTACCACCGCCAAGCTCCGCATGATGCTCGCTGTTGCCGAGGGTGTTGCCGGCAAAGCCGTCGTTCGCGATGCTCTCGCGGCTGCCGCTGAATCCGCCGCTCTTACTGATGACTCTAAGCCGCGAGGCGGCGGGGGCAAAACCTCGACCCAAAAAGCCGCCCGCTCCCGATCGGGTGGGCCTGCGACTCCAGCCGCACCACCCGAGATCAGCGATACCGCCGCGGCCCGATTTCGTGCCGCAAGTCTTGTGTCATCGTTTGCCGCTGTCGAGCCGCTTGCGCTGCAAACTGTTCAGCTCAGCCGTGCTGCCCACCACCTCGCCACCCGGGTGGCCGATGCCGAGACGCGGACGGCTCGGCTGACGGGCGTCCTCGCGACGCGCGCTCACGCCACGGCGCCGCTCGAGCAGCAGCTCTCGCGCGTTCTTGGTCGCCACACCTGCTTTGTCACTGCCGCGCCCTCACCCGGCACCCGCTCGCCCAAGGAGACTGCGCAAGCCGCGCAGGGCCGCGTCATGGCGCGGTCGGCATCGGGCTCACTCACTGTTGTCGCCCTCGAGGTCATTGGCGCCGCTCCGCTCCTTGCCGCCTTTGGCGATGTCATGCACGAGGCGCTTGCCACGCTCGAGGTCCACATCGACCGCCTCCGCCGCCTCTTGCACGGCCAGCTCGAGGCTGCATCCGGCCCGTACTACACTCTCTCCTTCTCACACCCCGGCGCTGCTGTCGTCTTTGCCCTCCGACTTCATACCGCCCTCACGACCGCTACGTGGCCGCCCCCGATTGCTGACGTGGCCAATCCGTTCACGGCACCAGCTGGCCCAAGCGATGCCCGTGGCCAGCTTTGGGTAGCTGCCGGCATTGCTGACGGCTCTGTTACGCTCGCCCACACACAGGCGACAGGCGTTGCTTCCATCGGCGGCGAGACCGTAGCCGCTGCTGTTGCGCTCCGCGATGCCGCGCCCGGTGGCGCCACCTTTGTCACCGAAGCGCTCTCACTCCAACTGGCAACGCTTGCGCACACCGCTGCACGCGAGACGTCCTCGCCAGCCCAAGCGCCGTCGCGCCCACCGGCGCAGTCGAAGTCCGGTGCTCGAGGCAAGCCAGGCCGCCGCAGTGATCGTGGATCACCGTCGCTCAAAGGCGGCTCGCGCTCGCGCGCGTCGCTTGCGCCCAAGCCTTCCAAGAGCCAGGTCGGTTTTACCGGTCCCGAGCGCGAGGAGCTCGCCGCCGCCGAGCTCGCGGTCGACCTCGCCGCGGCGAGCGTGCCTGGCGTCGGTCCGGTTTTTTCTCTCGCCGCTGCCAAGGCGCGTGTCCACGACGACGCACGAACCAGCGCCATCGCCGCCTCGCCCCACCTCTGGCGCGAGGCATGGACACTACTCCGCGCCCGCCACACACCACGCGACTCGGATGTCAACCTAACCGAGACCCTCAAGGCTGCGACTGTCGCCGTCGAGTCCGACCTCGCCGCCGCCCGCGCCCGCCTTGCCGACCTCCGCACCCGCATCGCCGATCTCGAGACTAGCCTCGGCGACTGGCTGGACGTCACCGAGCCTGACCCGCCCGTTGACTCTGATCTCCTCTCCGGCGAGCCCGACCCCTCGCTTGTCCGGGCCCAGCTCTGGGTCGGTCGCACTCGTGTCGCACTTTCACGGCTTCGCGGCGAGCTCGACGACTTCCAGGCGCTCCCGCCGCACACGCTCTCTGCCCTGCAGCGCACCCCGCCTGCGGTCCCAGACCCGCCGCCGCCGCGCCGCGCTCCGCCAGTGCCCGTAGCCGCCAGCCCTGATCCTGCCCCTCGCAGGCAACCTGCCACCACGTTCACCGCCTCCACCCTACCGCCGGCCCCCACCGCTCCCACTCGCCCTCACCCTCGCCGCTCTCCTCCGCCCCATCACCGCCCGCCATCGCCGCCGGTCTCGAACGATCTGTGGGCAACACTCCCGCCCGCGCCGGCGTCGCGAGCCCGCCTCGAAGAGATGCGCCGCCGCAAGGGCGCACGCGTCCGCCTCTCCCCGATCAAACCTGTTGACTAGCCGATGCTGCACCCGCGCGTGTGTGTCTCGCGTACAATGACCTTCACTCTCTTCAAACACATTACTCGATCGAGACAACGGTGGTCGTCCCACCGCGTGCATTGGCGCGGGTCGACGCGGGCGGCGCCGGGGCGACGCGGTTGCGGCGGCCGCCTGCTACGCGGCGAGCATGGACAGCAGCGTCAAAACCGGTCTCGCCCTCGTCCGACATCTCCATTGAGGTCGAGTCGTCGAGGCGGCGACTGGACCCCCTGCGGCGCACGCCGCGATTGACGCTCCCGGTCGAGGAGACAGCCGGAAGCGGAGCGCGGGGCGCCGAGCCCGAGTCGCCCGAACCGCGGCGGTCCGAGACGGCGCGGGCAAGCTTGCGCGAGGAGCGGTTGGTCCTGGCAGCGACTGTCGCCTGCTGGCCCGAGACAAAGGCTGAGAACGGGACGGCGGCGTCACCGGTCGACGCCACGTAACCCCGCTGCGCCATAATCTGAGCAATGAGTCCCATGAGCACCTCGTACGTGTAGTCAAGGTCATCGAGCGACATCAGCCCGATGGTCGAGGCCTGTGCAGTCAGTTGCTCGACCGCCCGGAAAAACATCGAGAGCGGCATGGTGGTTGCCGTCGCCGACCGCGGGACAACCAGCTGTGAGGCGTGGGCGGCGGCGGCGCGGACGAGAGGCAGCCCGGGCCCAGGCGACGGCATGGCCAGGTTGGGTGCGGGTGCGTCCATCGCGCCCGCTACCGCTGCCGTGACTGGCTGTCCCGGGCCAGGCGGCGAACCAAAGGCTTCAGCCCCGGGCGCCATGACCTCGCGGACTTCCTTGTTCTGGTCCTCGGTCCCGAGGTCGTTGGCCATGCGGTAGATCTCCATGGCGTACTCGGGAAAGTCAGAGAGCGCCTCGTCGACATCCTCCTTGAGGAGAACAAAGACGTCGACAAAGGTCTTGGCAATAATCGACGCGTTACGCTTGGCCTTCATCAGCAGCGCGACTTCGCCAAAGAATGAGCCCTCGCCGAGCGTGTTGACCTTACCCACGCCTGCCAGCTCGACGGTGACGATGCCACGGGTGATAAAGTACATCGAGGCGCCAAAGTCGCCTTCGCGAATGATGTAGTCGTTGGGCGTGTAGACCTCGGGCTTGAGCTTGCGGGTGAGCTCCTGCAAGAACGACTCGTCGCCGCACTTTTCAAACAGCGAGACTTTGCGCAAAATGTCCTTGTTGAGGTCCGACGACACGTCGGCCCGCAGATGGAGCGGCAGGTCAGAGAGAATGATGGCGTCGTTGAGGCCGGCCTGCCGCTGCCAGATGTACTGGTAGTAGTTACGGATCCGCTGCTGGAGCACCGGATTGATGCCCTTGTACCGCATCCACAGGTTGACAATGTCGAGCTTCTTGCGGAACTTGGCTCCGGTGGCGTTGCGGTTCGAAATAAGGTCTCCGACGTTACCGATAACGGAAGCAAAGACAAAGATGCCGATGAAGAGCATGCCGAACGAGAACGCGAGCTCTAGATTGGTGTCGGGCGAGTTGTGGTCGGGGCCCATGCCCGTCAGCAGCGTGATGCACCAGAACAGCGCCCGCGGATACGCCTCGTGCGCCGGCTTGGTCACCAGCGTCTGCATGCCCTGCGGCCACCCGGTGCCGACCGGCTGCGGCCACCCGCCCTCACCGAATCGCTTGTTCTCCTGCTTGACCGTCGCAAAAAACGCGCAAGCCGTCCAGTGCGCAAGCATCATGATGCCGCAGAAGAGCTTGGTCAGCCGAAACACCACAGGTCGCGACGTCGACTGCTCCCACGATCGGAAGATGTTCGGCACGTGGTAGAGCCTCAGCAACCGGTTGAGCCGCATGAACGCGTGCGGCTGGCAGTCGTACAGCGCAAAGTCAAATGGCAGCGACGCCACAAGATCCAGCAGGAACGAGCCGTGGAGGTAGTTGCGAACAACAAGCCGGCGGGTGGTGACCACCACACCCAGCGCGTAGTAGCCAACGTAGAACCGCCAGAAAATGTCCACCAGCAGCACCACGTCGCCGAGATAATCAATGGTCCACCATACTTCAGGCAGACACATGCCCGGAAACGTAGTTCGCATCGGTACAAAGACCGAGTTGTACGAGATGACCAGCAGGAGGAGGACCGACCAATACGCCCGCGTTTTCGACTTTGGCGAGAGCAGCGCGTACTCGACCGCCGACTTGCTCCAGAAGCACATCCTCTTCTCCGCCCCATCGTTCTCGTTCCTCTGCCATGACTCCTTGAGCACCTTGAACTCTCTACACATCCGCTCGCCCGTCCATACACAGCCATACACCCGTCAGTCACCGCCTTTCTCCCGCCTTCCACGTCAGCCATGGCGCTGACGGTCCGAACCCGGAACCGTCGCCGAACAAGCCCCGCATGGCCACCCATACCACCGCACACACAGCCACAGCCATCACACACACCATCACAACACACACAACCTCATCACACACGCTTCATACAACAACATACTCGATTTTGAACGCTTGCTTGGGCATGCTTGCCTCGCCTCGCTTAAAAAACGGCCCGCACCGGCTCGCTACGCTTCCTTGCCTCTCGCGCGCACGAGAGAGAGAGAGTGAGAGACAATGACGCTTCCGAGTCTGTGGCAGCCACCTCGGCCCCA